>NW_020954590.1:35219104-35243057 GCF_900497805.2 Vombatus ursinus | reverse complement strand
TATCTAACTGATGCCCTTCTTGAGCCAAATCTGATGAGACTAAGGTTCAAACAATGCTCATCCCCCTCCCTTCTTTACCTCTGCTCTAATAGGTTTTTGTGTCTTTTCCTGTAATGTAATTTACCCTTGACTGCCTCCTCCTTTCTCAGTACATTTTCTTAGCTCAGACTAATCCACTTGTTGGATCCATTTAACCCACTTGATTA
The DNA here is from genome assembly GCF_900497805.2 of Vombatus ursinus. Lineage (NCBI taxonomy): Eukaryota > Metazoa > Chordata > Mammalia > Diprotodontia > Vombatidae > Vombatus > Vombatus ursinus. The sequence continues at coordinate 35,242,851 of NW_020954590.1, read as the reverse complement.
AATTTTTTTTTATCATTACATCAAAGTCAAGTTATATCCACCCCCTTTATGTATACTCCTTTAACATGGTGTAATAACAATACAGTTCTCAAGAGTTGCAAGTGTCATCTTCCCTTGTAGGGATGTAAACATTTTGCACTTATTAATAACATATTATATCTTTCTGTCTCATTTACCTTTTTATGTCTCTCTTGAATCTTGTAGTTGAAGATCAAATTTTTTGTTGAGCTCTGGTCTTTTTATCAGGAATGTTTGGAAGTCCCCTATTTCATTGAATATCCATCTCCTTCCCTGAAAAATCTTGCTCATTTTTGCTGGGTAGTTAATCCTTGGCTGTATTCCAAGCTCCTTTGCCTTACGGAATATCATGTTCCATGCCCTACAGTCTTTTAATATAGAGGCTGCAAGGTCCTGTGTAATCCTGACTGTGGTTCCATGATATTTAAATTGTTTCTTTCTGGCTGCTTGCAGTAATTTCTCTTTAATCTGGTAAATTTTGGAATTTAGCTATTATATTCCTTGGCGTTTTCAATTTGGGATCTCTTTCAGGTGGGGAACGGTGGATTCTTTCTATAGTTATTTTACCTTCATGTTCTAGGACTTCAGGGCAGTTTTCCTTTATGATTTCCTGAAGAATATTGTCCAGGCTCTTTTTTTCATCATGACTTTCAGGTAGGCCTATAATTTTTAAATTGTCTCTCCTGGATTGATTTTCCAGGTCAGCTGTTTTACGCATGAGGTATTTTACGTTTTCATCTATTTTTCATTTTTTTGTTTCCGTTTGACTGATTCTTACTCTCTCATAGAGTCATTAGTTTCCATTTGTTCAATTCTAATTTTTAACATATTGTTTTTTTTCTATTTGATTTTATACTTTCTTCTCCAATTGGTCAATTGTATTTTTAAGGGATTTATTTTCTTCAGTGTACTTTTTTTCCAATTGGCCAATCGTACTTTTAAAGGACTCGTCTACCTCTCTCATTTGACTTCTAAAATCCTTCTTGAGTTCTTCTAAGAAGGCTTTTTGGCTTCAGACCAGTTCATATTCCCTTTTGTTGTTGCAGATGTGGGTTTGATGACAGTGCTGTCCTCTTCAGAATTTCTGTCTTCATCTTCACTCTTCTCGTAATATGAATCTATGGTACATTTCTTTTTACTCATGCTGTTTCTTTATTCCCTGGCCTTTAAAGACATTAAGCTCTCCTGCTGGGGAGCAGAGGGCACTGACCCAAGCTTCTTGTGTTGGGAGCCTAGGTCTTGGTCACTGGCTTTGTGTACTGGGGCCTCTTATGTTGGCAATTGGAGGTTGTAGGATTCTGGCAGCTTATCTGGTGTTGGGCTGGAATTAGCAAGGCTGGGACTTTCAGGTAAATCTAGGTTGCCTGCTTTTCCTTTCCTTTAGCTTTGTTTAGCTCCTTTTAGATAAGTGCTGCCAGGTGTTCATCTGCCTGGGTCCCCTTGCAGTGCTGCCTCCCTTATTTCTGTTGAGGCACTGGGAGACTTCTTTGCTGTAGAATGCCAAGGCACCTGGTGATTTTCTGAGCTGGTTTCCACCAGTTACCCCACCCTCACTGAGGCCCTCGGAGGTACAGCTTTTGGTGTTTGCCTGCTCGACCACCTGTGCTTCAGGATCTCTTCCTGGTTGGCAGTTGGAGGCTGTAGGGTTTTGACAGCTTACCTGGTGTTGGGCTGGAATCAACAAGGCTGGAACTTTTTGGCACCTCTAGGTTGCTTTCTTCATCTCCTTTCAGACGAATGCTGCCAGGTGTTTATCTGCCTGGGGCCCTTTGTAGTGCTGCTTCCCTTATTTTTGCTGAGGCACTGGGAGACCTGTTTGCTGTAGAATGCCAAGGCACCAGAATCTCCTCCTGCTGTGCTAAAGTGGGTCTTTCCACTAGCTGGCTGGGCCACTCCTGTTTCGTACTGCTCCCCTTCCCCCAGGGTAAGAGGAGCCTTTCCCGTTAATCCCTCTAGCTACCTGGGCTACTGCACTGCTGCACCCCGTCTTTCTTCTGGTTCAGCTGTTCCAGGGTTTTTTCTGGGGTGATATTTTCTGGGTTTTCAGAGATTGATAGGGGAGGTTGAGAGCGACTACCTTTTTACTCCGCCATCTTGGCTCCCGGAAGCGGAATTCTAATGAATTTGTTTTAAGAAAAGTTGGTAATATAATGACTCCTTAGGTCCACATGGATCTCTTAAGCTTTAGGGAGTTTATTTTAGGTGAAAAGTTGTAAATTCAATTAAAGTTTATTCCAAGCCCTCAGATATAATTAGAAATTTAGTGAATATAATCTCTGCTTAATTGTTAGGAATTTTTTTTAATAATTTATTTTTTATTTTCAACATTCACTTCCATAAGATTTTGGGTTTTAAATTTTCTCCCCCTTCCTCTCCTGCTCCCTCCCCGAGATGGCATTCTGACATAGGCTCTACTTATGCATTCATATTAAACATATTTTCACATTAGTCACGATGTAAAGAAGAATTAGAACTAATGGGAGGAACAAAACAATAATGGAAAAAGAGATCAAATAGTATGCTTCCATCTGCATTCAGATTCCAAAGTTCTTTCTCTGGATGTGGATAGCATTTTCCATTTTGAGTCTTTTGGAGTTGTCTTAGATCCTTGTATTACTGAGAAGAGCTAAGTCTATCAAAGTCAGTCATAGCACAATGTGGTTGTTATTATGTACAATGTTCTTCTGGTTCTCCTCATTTCACTCAGCATCAGTTCCATGTAAGTTTTTCCAGGTTTTTCTGAAGTCTATCTACTCATCATTTCTTATAGCACAATAGTATTCCATTACATTTATATACTACAACTTGTTCAGTCATTCCCTAATTGATGAGCATCCCCTCGATTTCCAATTCTTTGCCACCACAAAAAGAACTCCTATAAATATTTTTGTACATGTGGATTCTTTTCCCATTTTTATGATCTCTTTGGGATATAGCCCTAGAAGTGGTATTGCTGGGTCAAAGAGTATGCACACCCTTTGGGCATAGTTCCAAATTGCTCTCCAGAATGGTTAGATCAATTCACAACTCTATCAACAATTCACTAGTGTTTCAATTTTCCCACATCTTCTCTAACATTTATCATTTTTCTATTTTGTCATATTAGCCAACCTGACAGGTACGATGTGGTACTTCAGAGTTGTTTTGATTTGTATTTCTCTAATAAATAGTGATTTAGAGTATTTTTTTTTATGTGACTATAGATAGCTTTGATTTCTTCCTCTGAAAACTGCCTGATCATATCCTTTGACCGTTTATCAGTTGGGGAATGACTTTTATTCTTATAAATTTGACTCGGTTCTCTATATTTTAGAAATGAGGCCTTTATCAGAGACAGTGGATGTAAAAAAATGATTGTAGCTTTCTGCTTGCCTTCTAATCTTGGTTGCATTGGCTTTGTGCAAAACCTTTTCAATTTAATGTAATCAAAGTCATCTATTTTGCATTTCATAATGTTTTGTATCTCTTGTTTGTTTATAAATTCTTCCTTTCTCTATAGATCTGACTGGTAAACTATTCCTTGCTCTCCTAGTTAGGAACTTTTCAATTGCTATTTAACTCCTGGCCTCTTTGTGGCTGAAGCACAACTGAGTTTACTGGAAACATTTGGGTAATGAAGCAGCAGAATATATTTTAATATCTGTTGATGGACAAAGCATAAGAGGAAAATCTATAAAAAGAGCCAAATTTTTCTTGGGATTTCCCTCAGGGTGAAATGCCTATAGAGTTGATGACCCCCTCTCATATCTCTCTTCTCTCAGTCCTACCTTTGTTTCTCAGGAGACACTGGAGTATATGCCAGACGTTGTACTGAGTGGGGAGGATACAATGAAAAGTTATCAAGTCCCTGCTCTCAGGGAGTTCAGTCTAATGAGGAAAAACATGCAAACAACTACATACAAACAAGTCATATTCAGGATAAATTGGGAATAAACAACAGTAGGAAAGCACTAGAATTATGAGGGCTTGAGAAGGGCTTCCTGTAAATTGTAGGAGTTTAGCTAGGACTTGAAGGAAGTCTGGAGGTGGAGATGAGAGCATTCCAAGCACAGCGGACAGTCAATGAAAATGCCCAGAGTTGGGAGATGGGGTGTTCTGTGAGGTACAGAAATGACATCAGCGTCATGAGATTTCAGACTATGGCGGGTGCTGAGAGGATGGCAAAAAGGTATAAGAAGCCTAGAAAGGTAGAGGGAGGAGAGACAGATCATGAAGAACCTTGAATGACAAATAGAACATTTTATGTTTGATCCTGAAGTTTATGTAGAGCCACTGGAGTTGGAATGGGGGGGGGGTATGTGTGTGACATGGTCAGAACTTTGCTTTAGGAAGATCACTTTGATGCTGAATGGAGGACAGATGACTGAAGAAAGACTTTTAAAGTGACTAGATCTAATTTTACATTTACTTTTCATCATTTAATATATTTCCAGACATTTAACCTCAGCCTGTTTTTTCTTCTTCTATAAAATAGGGGGTTGGATCAGATGGACTCTGAGATCCCTTTCATCTCTTTATTGACAAACCTATGACATAGATATTCCCAAGGCTTCTATGGTGTTCAATGAAATCTCAACCGTAATCTTGTACAGTATTTTATAGATGTTGAGTATTCATTTGTTTACCCCTAATCTTTGTTCAGTCAGTAAGGAGGGAATAATGAAAGTAATGGGAAGACTGGAGGTTTGATAAAGGCATTTTGTGCAGTGGTTTCATTTCAAAACTTAGACTATCAATCAACTCTCAAGTAAGCTACGAATTTGGTAACATCTTCAATTCCCATAGATCTTTTGCTCAACATGAATGCTTTACTAAAAAAATTGAAGACAATATAAAATTTCAATAATTTTTATTAATGCAAATGGTGAGTCATAAGGAGGACATGCTGTTTCTGATTAGGAGCAGAATGTATAAGAAATGCTGCAGTACAAAATAGAAGTTAGAGAACTGAACCTGGAGTTAGGAAGACCTGGGTTAAAATTCCACCTCATTTACTTACTATCTGAATATGGGCAAGTCATTTAACCTCTCTGAGCCTCAGTTTCTTCCTTTATAAAGTGAGGTTAATAACTCCCATAGCATTTAGTTTGTGAGGCTCAAATAAAATCATTTTGTAAACCTTTAAGTGCTATGTAAATATCGGGTATTTTCTTTTTCTTTTAAAGAAAAATTGTCTTTAAATTGTATGCTATTTACTGAATTTGGCAAGACTGTCATTCAATGATAAGGGCACTGGAATTTGAATCAGAAAACCGGGGTTCAAATCCCTGATCTGATACTAAGTGCTGTGTGACACTGGTCAAGTCTTATATCTTTTACATCATTCAGTTCATCACATCACATGAGTTTCACTTAATTATGGTCCTTTCTAACATTCTTTTGTCATTACCAGAGCATCAGTAGAGCACCCAAGACTATCCATCAGTTATCCTTCATGCTAGCTAATCTCCTTTTTGGACCATACATTTCTATGATGGCATCTGTTACACTATTTCTATATTCTTCTTTGTAATGTGTTACACTCTACTCACTCCCACCACGCACCTGTTAGCTGTCCTTTAGGTGACATGAAATTAGTTCAGTTGTTGAAGTGGTATCCAACTCTTCTTGACCCCATTTGGCATTTTTTTGCAAAGGTACTAAAGTGGTTTGCCATTTCCTTTTCCAGCTCATTTAACAGAAGAGGAAAGAGGCAATCAGAAGTTAAGTGACATGTCCAGACTCACACGGCTAGGAAGTCTCTGAGGCTGAAATTGAACTCCAATCTTTCTGACTCTAAGCTCTCTCCACAGAACCACTTAGCTGCCCCAAGGTATACCAATAGAATATTCTTTTTAAAAAGGAGCTGATAATAGCATACTAAGTGACAAGGAAAATATTTTTTAACACCAAAGTAAATATCAGTGCAGAAACTGTCTCTCTTTTCACTTGTATTTATATAACTATTCACATGAAAAAGAAGGGGCGCTAGGTGACACAGTGGGTAGAGTGCTGGGCCTAAAGTCAGGAAGACTCCTCTTCCTGAGGTCAAATCTGGCCTCAAACACTTACTAGCTGTGTGACCCTGGCAAGTCACTTAACTCTGTTTGCCTTAGTTTTCTCATCTGTAAAATGAGCTGGAGAAGGAAATGGCAAACAAATCTAGTATCCTTGCCAAGAAAAGGCCAAATGGGGTTACAAAGAGTTGAATATGACCGAACACTGAATAGCACAAAAGAGATAAAAGATTACTCTCCTGCTCAAAAATATTCAGTGGCTCCCTTTTATTGACTCTAGAATAAAATTCAAATCTCTTTAGCCTGGCATTTAAAGACAATCTGAGTCCAACCAACTTTTCCAGACTTAACTTCCTGGTAACCCCCCTCGAGCATTTGGTTTTAGCCAAATTGGCTTACTAGAAACTGTCACAGAACAATGTTGCATCTCTTGTCTCTTTTGTCCTTTCAGAGGCTGAGTCATGTGCTTAGAATGCATTCTTTTCTCACTTCCTCTTCTCAAAATCTCTAGTTTCCTTCAAAGTCCAACTATGGTGCCACTTCCTACATGAAACCTTTCTTCACTTTCTCAGTTATCTGTACTTGTTCCCTCCTCAGAATGCCTTGTTATTTACTCATCTATTTACATATTACATCCCTGTCCCTCCACCAGGATGAAAGCTACTCAAGAATAGGAATAGCTTGTTATCTGTTTTTGTAGCCCCTTGTGCTTGGCACCCATAGATGCTGGCTGGCACACACTAGGTGTATAATAAATGTTTGTTGACTGATTAAATCACTAAATTCTAATGAATTAGCCTAATGATAATAGTTCACATTTATATAAACTTAGTGCTTTTCCTATAACCTTGTGAAGAAGGTAATACAAATATTGTGAGAAATGAATATTTCTCTTGTATTTAATAACTAATTATTATATTAGGACCAAGATTTTTCTCCTCTTCTACTTCCTTATCTAGAAACCAACCAGTGTAGGAAATATCTCTTAGAGATTCACCCAGGCCAAGATCTAATCAGACAGTAAAAGAAATTCTAAATTTGGGCTAATGAGTACATTTCTAATCATTCTGTTTGCTCAGACAGGTCTGGGGAAGTGTTCATTCTGCCTTTTGTCAGATAGCAATTTCCATATCACCTAAGTCTCTCTAACCAAGATTTGGGTGATCCAAGTCATGTACCCCAAGACCCTCATTTTGATATAGCCCATTGTGTTAACCAAATCAGAGTTGACTGGAACACCTACTCTTTGAAGGGCATATAAACTGTGAACCCACTGCCATAAGGGGTTTTTGGTCTGAGAGACGACCAAATGACCATCCTTTTATTAATAAACATGCTAGCCCTATTAATAAAATGTTTAAATTACCCAGACATTATGTATTTCAGAATTTTTTAATTGTCACAATATTACTAACCCAGTTTTGTAGATGAAGAAATTGAGACAGGTTAAGTGAATTGGAGCTTGCTCTTTCTACTTGGAGACCATGACTTTCTATAAGAAATGAAATTTACTGCTGCCTTTGTGACTTGCAAGGATTTTATATTTTCTTTTTAAAAAAAAATCACTCTGATTCCTCTTTGATGGGTGGTTAGTTCCAGAGTGATTTATTTCTACTCCTAATTTCCTCAACATCAGATCTGCATTACTTGGTTCACTTTAAAGGAGATATGTCTCGTTAGGCAATAGTAGTGCTCAGTAACCAAGGAAGAGTCTTGGGACTCCAGTCCCACTGTGTATAATAAACCAAAGCTGGCACAGTGGCGCCATTCTCTGCACCATGCTGCAGTCCCAGAAAGCCTTCCAGAAAGTTCTATCTGATACATTTACCCTTAAACAAATTTAGTCATCCGTTTTAGGTGGTAGGTTCATAGTCATAGACCATTACAAATGGAAATGACCTTAAAGTCTTAATCACTGATGTCTTAGTAACTGATGATAATTCAGGCAACATAAGAATCTTCAGTTATTTCTTACTCTTAATAGTAAATATTCATGTTACATGTTCTGCATGGATGATTCCTTTAATATGTATTTTTCTGTATGAATATTTGAGCAGTCATTCAATTTTGCCTCCATCAATACTCACACAGGATGTGGGTTCTAGACCTGGTTCTACCATTTAATAGTTAATGACCATGTGCTGTAGTCACCTCTGTCACATTTCTCTGGGCCATTGTTTCCTCATCTGTAAAATTGGTAGAGGATTGAATTAAGTTACTGGAAGCCTGGACTTTCTGTGATTTTATGACACATGAAGTTAGAATTCTGTGTTAGTTGAATAGCCTACATAACATTACTTGAGACCCTCTTGTACTTAGGTGCCAGGGTGCCTAGAATTCACCATTCACCATTAATTCACCAGTTAAGTTCCTTTGGTTAAGCATTACTCTCTCTCCTCAGGTAGTCTTAAAAATACACATTCTCTTTGGAAGATAAATGCATTAAGGTATTAACAGTCAATAATACTTTCCTCTTTACTGAATCTGTTTCCTCCATGATGTGACAGGATGGGCTATAGGCAGCATTAGAGAGTATTCAATTGTCAAGAGGTACTGACTTTGGAATGGGGTGGGAAGAGAAAATGGGAATGTATAATTCACACTTTTCCTTTTTTTGCACCTTTAGCTCGAGTCTGTCCTGGTGGGATTCCACAGCACCTTAAAAACAGCCTTTGTGTAAAGTGGGACATTCCTCAAGGCAAGGAAAGGAGATGAAGTGCTGCTCTTGCTATTTCCCATACTAAGGTCTTCCCTAGCAGTTAGTGGGGGGGGGGATTAGCTGGGGAATATCAGACACTTAAAATGCAAAAACCATTTAAATTTGTTCTTAAGAGACATGTGTAGGGCAGAGAAAAGCAATTGAACATCCCTAACAGAACCAATCAAATATTGGATTGTATTAATTTGTACGATGATTTATTTGAAGGAACGGTTTCCAGGGGGAGGATTTTTCATGGAGAACAGAATAAACTAACATTAGTTGATACTTGAATCTGGGAATAGAACTCCATCCACAAGCCAACCTAATTTTTTTCTGTTTTTCTCCTTGCATTTAATTTTATTAACATGTTGGATTTTGACTTTTTTTTAAGCATCATAGTCATTTTCTGATATACTCCTCAACCCTGTAATTGAATCTATCCTCTGTCAAGATATTAGGAGATACCCTGTTTTCCAGATCTAAGGCCCAGCAATCAAGCTATGCCCTGAGCATGGCATAACAATTGTCCTTTGCACTCACCCTCAGGATCATCTCACTCTCTGGCAAAAATCACATAATTGTTATATTGCTTTGACCAGCACCAGGTGTTCTCTGAGCTCAGACAAGTGAGGAAAGAACTGGGAAATTCCCTGGGGTCCTACAGTGACTTGGCTCAGAAATTAAAGTCAAGGACCAGAGGTTGAAAAAGGCTGGAAATTGCATAACAGAATTAGCCCTTGAAAGTGATTATAATGGAAGGATTGGCCAATGAAGGCTTCTGTATCCTTCTACCCAGCCATCATATGGCCATGAACGCATAATGTCATTATTTCTTTTGCCAGTGTATTTCTTTCTTGATTATTGGTGAGTATTGGACTATAAATATCAAATTACTCTCTTGTGGACTTTTAAAGGCTGCTTCTAAAATCCCCCTTTCCTAAAATGGTAAGGCACCAGAGGTTCAGCAAATGGTCAATAGCAGTGTCTGCCAGTACCATCATCAGCCAAGTCCAGTTAAGAGTCATCTCTGAGGTGCCACCTGTTTGACCCAAGACAGCAGAGAACTGACCAGACCACCAAGACACTGTTTTTTAAGTAAAGAAATGACTCATTCATTGGTCATACAGTCAGTCATCCTTTCGACCCGACAGGAATTAGGGATGCAGTGGCCCCATGATCTGGAAAATTCATGTGAAGTTTTTTGACCCTTCCTTTGTTCTGGAGAAGAAGTCTGAATTATTATGGTACTGAGATAAAATATGTTGTTATACAATACTGTGCATGTGTTTTATGCATTTCTGAGTTTCTAAATTTTGACTTCTAATTTTTTTCCCTCCTTCCCCCCCATCCTAAAATGGTAAGCAATTTGATATAGGTGTTTTATTTATATATATACACACACATACATATATGTATATACATATACGTGTGTATACACATACGTGTGCGCATGCGCATACACATGTATGTGTGTGTATGTGCAATTATATAAAACATTTCCATATTAGTTATTGTGAAAGAAAAAATGGACCAAAAAGGGAAAAAAACCACACACATGAAAAAAGAAAGTGAAAATAGTATGCATTGATTTGGATTCAGAGTCTATCAGTTTTTTTTTTTGTTGTTGTTGTTGTTGTTGTTTTTTTTTCCTGGATGTGGATAGCATTTCCATCATGAGTCCTTTGGAATTGTCTTGGATCATTGGATTGATGAGAGGGAGCTAAGTTATTCATAGTTGATCACCACACAATGTTACTGTTGCTGTGTACAATGTTCTCCTTATTTTACTTTGCATCAGTTCATGTAAATATTTCCAGGTTTTTCTGAAATCTGCCTGCTCATCTCTTCTTATAGAACAATAGTATTCAGTTACATTCATATACCACAGCTTGTTTATCCATTCCCCAGTTGATGGGCATCTCCTCAGTTTCCAATTCTTTGCCACCACAAAAAGAGCTGCTATAAATATTTTTATACATATAGGTCCCTTTCTCTTTTTTGTGATCCCTTTAGGATAAAGACCTAGTAGTGGTATTGTTGAATCAAAGGGCATGCACAGTTTGATTGCCCTTTGGTCATAGTTCAAAATTGCTCTGCAGAATGACTGGATCAGTTTACAACTTCACCAACAGTGCATTAGTGTCCCAGTTTTCCCATATCCTCTCCAACATGTATCATAATGCCAATCTGATAGGTGTGAGGTGGTACCTCAGAGTTGTTTTAATTTACGTTTCTCTAATCTCAAATATTTAGATAATTTCTCATATGACTACAGATAGCTTGAATTTCTTCATCTGAAAACTGCCTGTTCATATCCTTTGACCATTTATCAATTGGGCAATGGCTTGTATTGTTATAAATTTGACTTGGTTCTTTATATATTTGAGAAATGAGGCCTTGGTTAGAGACACTTGCTATAAAGATTGTTTCCCAGTTTTCTGCTTTCCTTCTAATCTCGGTTACATTGGTTTTGTTTGTGCAAAACTTCCTAAATTTAATATAATCAGAATTATCTACTTTACACCTAGTAATGCTCTCTCTCTTATTTGGTCATGAATTCTTCCCTTCTCCATAGATCTGACAGGTAAACTATCCTTGCTCTTCTAATCTGTTTGTAGTACCACCCTCTGTCGAAATCATGTACCCATTTTGACCTTATCTTATTATATGGTGTAAGATGTTGGTCTATATCCAGTTCCTGCCACATTGTTTTCCAGTTTTCCCAGGACTTTTTGTAAACTAATGAGTTCTTATCCCAGAAGCTGCAGTCTTTGGGTTTATCAAACACTAGGTTACTATGGTCATTGTCTACCGTGTCTTGTGTACCTAATCTATTCTACTAATCCACCACTCTTTTTTTTTTTTTTTTTTTTTTTTTTAGCCCATAGCAGATAGTTCTGATGGTTGCCATTTTGTAATATAGTTTGAGATCTGGTACTGCTAGGTCCCTTGTGGGGCTATTTTCACTGTTTTCAACCCCACTGAATCCATATACAGCTCAGAAAATGTCTTGTACCACAAAATAGGCTGTGAATTTAGATTTTCATTGTGTAATTATAGTGATTTATTGATGTCAAATCAAGCAATTGAAAAATGCTCTGCTTTGAAATAAATACTACCTTTGGGGAGAAAAAAGCTGTCTGATGAGGAAGCACTTTTCCATCATCCTGTTATAATAACCTGTTGAAGCATGGCTTATCACGTCTTCTGGGCAATTCTGACACATTGTACGTTAACTCAAGCAAAAGGTATAGCCTCATTATTGACCTAAAGTTAGGGGCACTGTACATGGAAACTAATTTTTCTGGCAAATTCAAACACATCAGCTTTTCTCTAATAATCCTCTAAAGAGTATAGGTTAGGTGCAGTCAGTGATAAATGGGGAGTAATGTACCATTCTTGCTGTGATTTCCCAAACACAACAATAGCAACCATTAAGATATTGGTCCATGTTTTATTCAACACTGTATTTTAGAAAAATGTTCATACACACTCAATTGGATTTGGAAATCTATCTTACCCTACAGGAAAATAGGGGAGAAGGGGATAAGAGAGAGGGGGATGATAAAAAGGAAGGCAGATTGGGGGAGGAAGTAATCAGAAGTGAACACTTTTGAGGAGGGAGAGGGTCAAAGGAGAGAATAGAATAAATGAGGGGGGGCAGGATAAGATGGAGGAAAATATAGTTAGTCTTTCATAGCATGACTATTATAAAAGTGTTTTGCATGACTACACATGTATAATCTATATTAAATTGCTTGCCTTCTCAATTAGGGTGGGTGGAGAGGGAGGAAGGGAGAGAATTTGGAACTCAAAGTTTTAAAAACACATGTCAAATTGTTTTTACTTGCAACTGGGAAATAAGATATATAGACAATGGGGTATAGAAATCTATCCTGCCCCACAGGAAAATAGAAGGGGAAGGTGTTAAGGGGCAGGGGGGGGTGACAGAAAGGAGGGCAGATTGGGGGAAGGGGCATTCAGAGAATACATGTTGTCTTGTGGTGGGGGGAGGGAAAGATGGGGAGAAAATTTGAAACTCAAAATCTTGTGGAAGTGAATGTTGAAAACTAAAAACGAATAAACATTACTTTTTAGTATCAAGGTGTGATGTAGAAAAGTTTCATTTAATTTAACACATACAACAAACACTTCTAGTATTGGCTTTTTGCAGACAATTGACCAAGAATCTAAAGGATATGCTAAGTTTTATAATACCAGTTCATATTTGTTAAATTAGCCAGTCAATTAAATTAAGCACCTACTATGTTCCAGACACTGTGCTAAGAACTAGAGATATAAAAAAAAGGAAGGAAAAATCTGTACCCCCACCAAAGAAAAGAGTACTCTCAAGGATCTCGCGATCTAATGAGGGAGCTTTGTACGATCAAGATATAGACAGAATAAGTTGGAAATGATCACAGAGGGAAAAAATTAGCATTAAGAGGGATTAGGGAAAGACTTCATATAAAAAGTGGGATTTTATCGGACTTGAAAGGAAGTCAGTTATATTGCTTTGTGGATTCCAAAGCCCCCCTTCATGATAACTTTGAAACAGATAATGCAAATATTATTACTCTCTTCTTACAGACGAGAAAACTGAGTTTCACACTATCTAGCTAAAATAGGATCAACAGTCATATGAATTATGTTTTTGATATTTTGATGCTTGGACTAAGAATAAATCATTTAACATGTAAGGTAGCAAGCTTTCCACTAGTTACAGATAAGTGAACTATAGGATGCAGGAAAGGGTGTGCTGGTAGGTTTAAAAACTAAATCTCTAATATGTATATATATGTATATATGCATATAAATGTATATATGTATTTATGTGTATATATGTATATGTGTATGTATGTGTATACACACATAAATATATGCATACACACACTTAGGATACACTTTAAGCTTAATCTACATTATTAATATTTTATCCATCACTTCATTAAGTCTAAACATTCAGCAAAACAGTAAGTCAATTCTTAATTTGCAGCATTTGCCACTTTCTGAGATTTAAATGCTCACAATGAAAATTGAACAATTGGCTCTCCAAGGTGGTTTGAGCTGGCTCCAGCTTGCCCCTGGATGGGGATAAGAAAAGTAAAAGCAGAAGTCATAATAGTTAAGTTGGAAGGGACCTTAGATGTCAGTTGGTCCAATCTCTCATTTTATAGATAAAGCGACTAAGGCCTAAGAAGTTAAATGTCATGTCAAAAATCACAATAAGTAGCAAATGGGAATGGATCAAACCCAGACCTATAGAGCTATTATTTTTTTGTTGTTGTTTGTTTTTTTCCACTGCACCTCAAAGAAGCTTCTTAGAAAACTAGACCAAACTGCTAACTGAGGTGGTGAAGGCTAAATGTCTGCCATTACAAAAAAATGCAAAAGTTAGAGGTCAGGAAAAGGAAGAAAGACCAATTTAGGGGTTTTTCTACATAATGGAACTCAAGGAAAGGTTTCCTTGCTGGGAAACCTTATACCTATGAATAGGTCACCTATTTAGAGGGCAATTCTTTCTAAAACTGAAGGGTAGACCAGGAACTATGTATTCTGTGCCCATGAGAGCTCAAAAAGAAATAGGAAGGAAGATATTAGGAACACAGGATCAGATAGGAGGGTGTGAGTTACCCAAGCTGGAGGACCTCCAGATTACAGCTGTTAAAAGTCCCACTACTGAATTAAGCTGCACCTAGTTGATTTTAGTATAAAGACAATATGGGAATAACATTTTTTTATTGGCCTTTTGTTTTTACATTCCTCTCTACACTACTCTCCTGACTCTCTTTTGGACTTTCCTTACAACTTCATAGAAAATTCTTCACTTTAGAAGCTCATTACATCCTTGGACTTTACACTCTTGAAGTGCCTTTCAACTCTCCTTCTGATTGGCTGGTTCATTTTAGAACCTCCATTTTAAGGAGGAGGCCCAGGCCAGCCATGTCTTTATTCTTCTCCAGGCTATACTTCTAAATCTCCTGGATATTCTTTATAAAATCCCCAAGGCAGGCACTTTTATTTCTTCCACATACCTCTTTTCAGCTTCTTTTTATCTATTATCTTCTCCAGTTAGAATGTAAGCTCTTTGAGCAAGGACTTTCTTTTTGCTTACATTTGTATTTCTAGCCTTAATACTGTGCTAACACAGTGCCTTCCACATAGTAAGTCTTAATAAATACTTGTTGACTGCATTTGACTTGACTTGACATAACCTATATTTACCCCCCCACACACACACCCAAATCCTTCCCTTCCTTTTAAACAAAGCCATCCCTTTTTAACAAAGGATTTAATAAAAAAAGAGGTGAGGAAAGAGTTCAAGAAAACTAACCAACATATCTCCAAAATTTGACTTTGAATGCACTGTACCACATGGATAGTCCCCAATTTTGCATAAAAAAGAAAGAGGTACATTTTCATATTGCTTCCTGGGGCGAACTTGGCCATTTTTATTTCACAGTATTCAGTTTTTTACTGCTGTATTGTCCTTTCCATTTATATTGTATTTACCTGTGTATGTTGTTTTCTTGGTTGTACTTACTTCACTTTGCATTAGCAGCATGGCATAATGGATAGAGATGCTGTGTTGGAGACAGGAAGATGCTGGGTTTGGGTCCTGTCTCTGACATAACATCCTGCTGTTTTACACAACTCTCTAAGATCTAAATTTCAGAGAAGATGCTTACCTGAATTAGTAGAGGGGGTTTTCTCACCAGAGAGTTCCCTAGGTGTCTCTGATTCTTTGTATTTATCATATCCATAAATTCTTATTAAGCAGTAAAGTATTTCAAAATGTTTTTCATTACATTCATGTACCATAACTTGTTTCACCATCCTTTAATCAAAGTGCATCTACTTTCTTTTCAGTACTGTTCTACTGCAAAAAAGTAGGCTATCAGTCAGTCAATAAGCATTAGGAATTTACTACCTGTCAGGTACACTGCTAAGTATTGGGGATACATTGACAAAAGTTTAGCAGTCAGTGCATACAAGAAGCTTAATGTTGGCGCTAAGGCTAAATACATAATGATTTGTTTAACCACCAGGGGGCACTGCTGGTCAACGCCTGATGCTATGTGTTATGTTCCAAGCATGTCTGGTCACACTCTCAGAAATGGTGTAGTACACCCAATACCGGGGGTACCACCAAGTTCTTTATGGCTCTCGTGGAGTTGGCTATCCTCCTTCTCTTGCTCTATATGCTTTTGGAGGTAGCAAGGGGAAGCTCATTACTCTAAGGCCTTAGTGTACATGTTTCCAATCAGACCACCCATAGGTATATCTTACCCTCTCTAGATCCCTTCTGAGTTCCATGGGAGTCCAATCACACAAGCATAGCATAACTGTGTACAGTTATTTCACCATAATAATAAGAAAAGGAATGAAACCAAAAACATTAAGCAAACACCACTGACATCTCCTACCAACCTGGTCTCTCTCAAACATAGTCTCTAAATCCATTGTCTATTTCTTATAAACTCTACAGGCAAGCAAAAACAAAACAAAGCTGAAGTGTTAATATCCACACTTCCTCAAAGGCAACTTAGGGCCCCCAACTCCACTTGCACACTCCTTTAGCCAATGATTCCTTCACAAGGGGGAAAGATTAATAAATATAGAATGAAAAAAGAGTGATTATTGAAGAAAGTATACTAACAGCTGGGGGATCATAAAGGCTTCATTTAGATGATTGTACTTAAATATTTTTTGTGTCCGTGTGGCCTTTCTTTTTATTATTGCCCATCTAGGAATACAGGCCTAGTAGTTTTTGGTTAAATGAATCTGACAGGCTGATCATTGGCCTCTTAAAATGGGAACACAGTTGGTAGATGCTAGAGTGGGTAATAGTAGAAAAGTGACACCACAATCCCCCAGGGTATCACGAAGGGGTAGATGTAACAAGCTTGGATCTGAGAGAATGGGGTCACAGCACGTACATTACAAAGCTACTACGATTATTCCTTAGTCTATGCAAGTAGAAGGGAAGATAAGCATGTGTTTCAAACCTTTTTATTTACAGAGACAATCCAGTTACATCACATAGCTTTCTGGTTTGTGTGAGTGAATTTTATTAGGAAGATCCCAAATCAGCAGTGTGTGAAAATAAAAAAAAATAAATAAATGTTCTAGCTCCTCACACGTTAACAAACCAGATCAGCTCTGAGGAATCCTCTTTAGAGATCTATGTTTTAAAATGGCAAGTTATGAATCTGAGGACAAAGGACTGATATGCCTGGTGACTGGTTCTTCTCCAAGAGAAGTATCATCCTCACCCCAGACCTCCTGACTGTGGAGCCACGGAGTTTAAACTGGTTAAATTGCTGTTCTGCTAAGCGCTAATAGAACTCCTTAAGCTGCCCTCTACTGCCCCCTTTGGGAAGTATCAATGCTTGCAAAGAATATCATGCTGTAATTTATGCTATTGTTTAGATGAAATTATTCTTTAAGGTGTCAAACATAACAAATAGCTACTCTTATTAGTCGGGTGATCTTGGGCTGGTTACTTCCCCTCTCTGGGCCTCAATTTCCTCATCAGTAAAATGAAGAGATTAAATCCCTTTTAGTTCTGTAGTTATTATTCTAGAATCCTACTTGTGGGAGGGTCCTAATCAACATTAGAACTCTGAGATACCACAAATTCAGCTGATTATGTTGCTCTCTTTCAGTCGTTGCAGTCGTGTTTGGCTCTTTGTGACCCCATTTAGGGTTTTCTTGGCAAAGATACTTGGTTTGTTATTTCCTTCGGCTCATTTTACAGATGAAGAAACTGAGGCAAACAGAGTTAAGTGACTCGCAGGGTCACTCAGCTAGCAATGTCTGAAGTCAAATTTGAACTCAAGATGAGTTTTCCTGATTCTAAGCCCAGTGATTTATCTACTGTGCCAACTAGATGCTGACTATATATCTTTGTTAAATTATTGAATATCAAATAAGTGATAGTGACCTAGGTCACAGTAAGTCATAATGATGATGTAGGTTCCAGGAATAATAAATAATGGGTGCAATCCCTATTATCAAGAGGATTATGATATGTAGATAACAAGTCCCAATACATATTTCATAAATCTATCTACATCTACCTACCTACAACACTGTACAATGGAAAGGCCATGACATTTAGAGTTGGAGAACCTGAGTTAAGAATCCCAGCTCTGCATTTTAATGCCTTTGTGATCTCAGAAGTTACATAACCTCTCTGGGCCTCAGTTTCTTCATCTATAAAATGGGAGTTTGGACTTGATAGCTAAGGTCCTTTCCAGGTTTAAAGCCCATGAGCTTTTTGCCCAGATGTCAAGGTTTTCTGCCCACTTATCTCATAAGGGATAGATTGGAGAAAGTGCATTTTATAGGTATCTTTGAGTTTTATATTACTCCACTGTATTAACACTGAGTTTAAAATTGATTTGCGTTAAAAAAAACGTATTTTTTTCTAGAAGATTTTATTGATTCATTTTATTTTTATATCACAATCATTTCCTGATAAACCCTGCCCATTGAACTCTACCTTGTGAGAATAAGTCTAAATTTGGCTAACTCCTTCAAATTCAAGATTTTTTTGTTGTTATTTAAAATGCAATAGGCACACATGAATCATACAAATCCAATCAAAACTGTTTTAATAATTGAAATGTAATATAACATGATAAATAAAACAAATATATTATGAAGAAATGGTGCATATACTTACTATGATACATAAAATATAAAAATAATATTTTTAAATAAAATAATATTATAAATAGAATGTTATGAATAATAAAATAATTATAATCTTTTTAGAATGCAAACCACCTAGCTTGCAAAAAGCCTCAGGGGGGATGGTGACCACAACAGTTAAAATAACCCTAGGAGTCCTCCCATGGTATCACTATAGATTTTTTTTTTTTAAATGGCTAAGCAAAAGCAACCAATAAGCAATTCAATCTTCCATCATCTACAAAGTTCCATACCCATAGTTACCTCTTACTCAAATGAGATAATATTTGTAAAGTGCTTAGCATAGTACCTGGCACATAGTAGATGCTTGACAAATACTGATTCTTTTTCTCCTATCCACTTATCTACCAAGAAGAGTATGTTTGAATAGAATTCTAAAGAACAAAAAGGAAATGGGATGACAGAGAAAAGTGGGAGTTTATTACGTATAACCTGCAATTTCTCGTCATAAAAAAATCTTAATCATATTCCATGTATCTCTTCAATGGTTCTAAACTTTTTCAGAGATAATTCAGCACTTGGGGACTTTGTATTTCTTTTTCATGGGTAATCTCAAAATTTTAGGTAATTTAAAAAATAAACTTTAGTCAAAAAACAATGCTAACTGTAAATTCTGCTTCAGGATCTTCTATTTACTTTATTTCTCCGTGGCTTCAGTAGTGCCTGTTGGGAACCCCTTAAAGAGCGTGGGGACCAGCTGATTCACTCCGGGTTCCCCTCTTTGCTCGAGGGATCCTTGTGCTGCATAGGCTCCATCTCAGTTTTGGAAGGAGCTACTTTATCAGCATGTTCTAGCCACTCCTTCCAGATGAAGGCTGTGTGGGCCAGTTACTTCTCACCAGTGTACTCATTACTGGTTTATGATGATGTATGGGAGGGCAGAGGGGAGCAGTATGCAGAGAGTGCTGGATTTGGAATCAGAGGGCCTGAATTAGAATCCCTGCTCTGCCGTTTGCTACCTTTGTGAACTAGGACAAGAAGATCAATGTCTCTGACCCTCCGCTTTCTCAATACTAAAATGAGGAGGTTGGACTAAATCTGGACCTTACAGATTCCTTCCATTTCTATATCTATGATTATCCTTATAATCCTATGTTTCTTCCCACAATACACAGGGTTATTTCTTTATAGCCTTTGTCTATCCAATATTTAACATCACGACTAATTCCTTCAAGAATCAGATAAAACAAAAAAACATTTGGCTTTGAGAAGCTGCCGTGCAATTACGGCAGTGGAACCAGAGGAATAATACGAGCTAAAACATTTTAATGGGAACAAAATTATCTAAACTTACCATTGACTATTGGGAAACACCATTAAATCAGGGTGAGTTAGAATACGTAATTCAACATGATGGGACTTTCCTTCATGGACGTTTATTGCCAAATCGATTGTGGAAGGTGAGAGCTCTTTCGCACTGTTTTCTTGACCTTTTCATAAAGAGCAAAAGCAAAACCAGGAGAATTCTGGGATCCTCATTTTTCTCTGCTGGGTATAATAAGGTCTGTAATAACTCTGTCTAAATTGAGACAGTTTCACGAAATGTGTCTTGCTTTCATTTACAAGGCTTACCTTATTGCTCCTACAGGAAATGAAATGATGAACAAGATGTGCTCTGATATAATTGGAAATTTAGGAAAAATTTGCATATTTAGAATTTTTAAAAAAACCATTTAAATGTTTCTGAGAGAGAAATTGTTACAATAAATGAGATCATTTAAAACTTCTAGTACTTTCCTGTTTGCAGAATTGAGCACAATTTACCAAAAGGTTGAAAAGATGAGGAAAAAAATATTTTAAAAATCATAGTTTCAATCTACCTAGATAGTGGCTTTGTACAGAGAAAAAATTACTATAATATGAGATTGAGTAGGTTGGACTTAAAGTGGGGTGGAATAACCACACTGGGGAATAATAATGATAGAAATAGGGATTAGATTTGTGATTTCATTGGTTTTTAGGGAGTGCTTGGGTGAGGACACTCCCTCTACCAAAGCAGATTGGCACCTAACTGCTCTGTGACTTCCCGTCATGGAAAGCTGCCTAGAGTGCAAAAAGGTTAAGTTAACGTTAAGTTAACTTTCTGAGGGTAACGCAGTATGCATCAGAGGCAGCCCTTAAATTTAGGTTATGCTGACTTCAAGGCCCCCTCTCTGTCCATTGCACCCCACAGGGAAAGGTAAGGAAGGGAAAGGGAATAGTTGTTCTTTGGTCTCAAAGAGGACCAAAGTCGCTATGTGGCAGTCAAGGTACAGTGGGTCCTGCTGGTTGATCAGCCCAATATGAACTCAGAAGGCCCTACCACAAATAGACCACGTGAACATTTGGAGTGGAGACATCTCTAAATTTGTGCATTTCATGTTTCCTTTGGGCTACTGCAATTCTGCTTCGCTCAGAGCACAGAGCTTTCTTTGATGCAGGTATACCATGCTAGACGGTCCTTTGCCAGTGTCTCCCATGTCACACAATCAATTCCAAAGTTTTTCAGAGAGACCTTGAAAATGTCCTTGTATTGCTTCTTCTGACCTTGATGTGAGCACCTGCCCTGTGTGAGTTCTCCATAAAATAGTCTTTTAGACAAACGTATTTTGGCATTCAAACAACATAGCCAGTACATTGGAACTGCACCCTTCTGCAGTAGAACTTGAATGCTTTGCAGTTCGGCTCAAGAAAGGACTTCTGTGTCTAGTATCTTATCCTGCCAGGTGATCTTCAGAATCTTTTTGAGACAATTCAAATGGAAGTGATTCAGTTTCCCGGCATGGTGTTGGTATAACTGTCCAGGTTTCACAGGCATACAACAATAAGGTCAGCACAATGACTCTGTAGACCTTCAGTTTGGTAGTCAGTCAGTCTAATACCTCTTCTCTCCCACGCTTTTCTTTGGAATCTCCCAAACACTGAGCTAGCTCTGGCAATGTGTGCATTGACTTTATTATCAATGAGTACATCCCTAGAAAGTATATTGTCGATGTATATGAATTTATCCATAGTATTCAAAACTTCTTCACTTTCTGTAACCAATGTTTCCATGTATGGATGGTGCAGTGCTGGCTGGTGGGGAACCTCTATTTTCTTGGTGTTAGTTAGGCCAAAAGTAGCACAAACAGAGAAGTG
Organism: Vombatus ursinus; assembly: GCF_900497805.2. NCBI lineage: Eukaryota > Metazoa > Chordata > Mammalia > Diprotodontia > Vombatidae > Vombatus > Vombatus ursinus. The sequence goes on along the minus strand of NW_020954590.1, from coordinate 35,221,299 downwards.
TTCCATACTCTGTTGCATCATAGCCTCAAAAGCTGCATTGAATTCACAATCATCTATGAATAAAAAATCGCATACTAACTTTCCCTCCACTTAAGTCTTGCCTTGTAGTCTTTCCAAGTTAAATAATTTACTATCAGTTTAGCAGCTGACTTTGATGACATTTTTCTTTTTTGTCCTCATTGATGGTGTCTGACAAGATGGCTGAAAACAGCATGCTAAAAAGTATGGGAGCAAGCACAGCCTTGTTTCACTTAATTGGTGACTGGGAAAGCACAAGAACATCGTCCATTATCTAGAACCCATGCAAGCATGCCATCATGAAACAGTCATATAATACTGGCAACCAAATTTATACCACACAGGGGAAGGGAAAGGGAATAAATGTTTATTAAGCACCTACTATCTGTCAGGCACTGTGCTAAGCACTTCACGAACTTGTCGTTTGATCCATCCTTATAACTCTTACGACAATATAGCCTATCTGGAAGAGATTATAAAACAGTGCTATCTGAGTTATGAATAGAAAAGTTAGCAGAAATAGGGAATCAGGGAAGATTCATAGGAGGAGAATGCCTTTGCATAGTACTTTCAAAGATGGTTAGGAATTCAATAGGACCAGGAGGGAGAGAAGCCTAGGAAACATCATGAGCAAAAGCATGAAGGCTAGAGAGCATGGTATGTTTGGGGGCAGACCAAGAGCTCTCCATCTTGCTTGGAGTGTACATGGCATGAAGGGCTACCATTACGAAATAAGACTGGAAAGATGGGATAATGCCAGATTGTAAAGGACCTTGAATGGCAGCAGAGTAGCTGATATTTCATACTGTAGTAGACTAAAGAAGCCACCGAAGATTTTTGAACATAAGAATATGACCAAGAGAAAGAAAAGGGGTTTAGCTATATTTTTATAGGCATGCAAAACTCCCACACATCCAAAAAACAGAAAGAAAATGTGTGTTAATCTGTGCTCTAAATCTATCCTTTCTTGATCTGGAAGTGGACAGCACGTTTTATCAGAAATCCTTTAGATTAGGGTTTGGTTATGGTGTTCATCAGAGTTGCTAAGTCTTTCAAAGATGATTATCTTTACAATGTTGTTATTGTATAAATTGTTCTGGTTCAACTCACTTCATTTTGCAAGGGCTAGGTGTATTTTGAATGTTTAATTCAAAATTAAACTAGAGTTTAATGTTTAACAACCAAGATCAATCAAAGACCAAGTAAGTATAATGAAGTGTGGGGGAAAATGTAGCTATCCAAAAGATGTAATCATAATTTCTAAACTTGAAATAACACAGGAAATAAACAAAATTCTTCAGCATCCTTGATGCTCTTATAGTAAAAAAAGTAACTGACTAGTTGAGAAAGTGCAGCTTTTTAGAGAGAGAAATTTATTTGTATGTGTCAACCAAAATCTTCACATCTTAATATTTTTCACCTCATCTGTACCAGGTTGTAGTCATCCTGTCTAGTTAATCTATTACCTCATTATTTGCTTTTGATTATATCGAGTAATGCTACAGTGGGGCCTGGTGTGAAAATACTACAAATGATTTCCTTGGTCAGACCACAACTTTGCCATACCTTAGGAGATGGTTTCTTGAGTTTCTGTGGCCAGAAAACTTCACTAATTTGTTACTATCATAAATTTTCTATGTAGTTTATGGCATTGTGATTGAATGCATTAAAATCAGAATACCCCTAAGGATAAGTTTTTGATCCAAGGTCTCCACTGATCAAGGATAGCTGACTTAGGCCCCTTCTACTTCTAGTTCCCCTCTGAGCTAATTATTTGTGGAGAGGCTCGGCCTGAAGCATTAGGGAACCTAATGCAAAATCATAGCTGGATGATCAGCTTTATGTTGCTGCATATTAAAGCAAATACCACAGTGTCATTAATCTAAAGTAAACCCTACACATAAGTTTTTATTTAAGATAAATTCCTTTAAAAATAATGTGAATTAATTTGTTAGTAATTATATATCTTGTCCAGATAGTATAACCTACTATAATTTAACATGCTGTTTTTTAAAAAAAAATTATTTATACATTTTGTTTTTATGCCACCTATATTTTCCACTGTAAGCTTCCTCCCACTCTATCCCAGAGAACCAGTTATAACAAAACCAGTTATAATAAACATTTTTTTCTCTCTGTCTGTCTGTCTCTCTGTCTGTCTGTCTCTCTGTCTGTCT
>NW_020954590.1:35193190-35219094 GCF_900497805.2 Vombatus ursinus | reverse complement strand
TCTCTCTGTCTGTCTGTCTCTCTGTCTGTCTGTCTCTCTGTCTGTCTGTCTCTCTGTCTGTCTCTCTGTCTGTCTGTCTCTCTCTCTCTGTCTCTCTCTGTCTGTCTTTCTTTGACAATTGGGGTTAAGTGACATGCCCAGGGTCACACAGCTAGTAAGTGTCAAGTGTCTGGTTTGAGACCGGATTTGAAATTGGGTCCTCCTGACTCCAGGGCCGGTGCTCTATCCATTGCACCACCTAGTTGCCCCTATAATAAACATTTTTTAAAGAAAAAAAAAATGTTCAGCAAAACTAAGAATGTATTATAAAGAATCTGTTATATCCAGTATTCCGGAACTATGGGATCTCTCTTTTTTTTTTCCTTTGTGAGGCAATTGGGGTTAAGTGACTTGCCTAGAGTCACACAGTTAGTAAGTGGTATGCGTCTGAGGCTGGGTTTGAACTCGAGTCCTCCTGACTCCAGGGCTGGGGCCCTATCTCCTGTGCCACCTAGCTGCCACTGGGATCTCTTTTCTACAAAGAAACTAGAGGCAATTTTGTTCTAACATTTTGCAACTAACATTTTGTAGCATTCAGTTTTGACTGTTTTTTATTATTGTTCTTTTTATTTACATTGTTGTGGTCATTGTGTATATCGTTTTCTTGAATCTGCTTACTTTACTCTGTATTAGACTGTATACATCTTTCCATGCTTCTTTATATTCATCGTATTCTTTGTTTCTTATAATATAGTAACATTCCTTTATATTCATATGGTTCAATGGAAAGAATTGTTGGATGTATCGCTGGAGGATCTGATATCTGTGTGTACTTGGACAAGTCACTAAATCTCTCAGGGCCTTAGTTTTCTCAACTTTCAAGGAAGGAGTTGAACCAGATGGCCTCAAAGGTACCTTTGATATATAAATCTAGGATCCTCTATAATGTAATTTGTTTAGTCATCCCACCAATCAATGAGATATACTTTATTGCGAGTTCTTTTCACTATAAAAATATTGCTATGAATACCTCGCGCATATGGGACCTTTCTTTTTTCTATTAGTTATGTGCTAAGCAATGGAATCTCTGGATCGAAGGATATGGACATTTTGGTTCCTTTTATTACATCATTCTAAATTGCCTTCCAGAATGGTTCACTGTTTCTCTTCTCCACTAACCATGTATTAGTGTGTCCTTCACACCACAAGCCTCTCAGCATTGATATTTTTTTTCATTTTTCACCTTTGCCAGTCTCAGAGTTGTTTTGGTTTGCATTTCACTAATTATTAGTGATCTGGAGCATTTTTTCATATAGCTGTTTATAACTTCTGATTCTTTTGAAAGCTTTTGATTCATATCCTTCGATATCATCTGCTATTCTTGTGTTTTTTATATTATGACTTTAATATTTGAATCATATAACCATTTTGAATTTTCCTATATAGTATGAGATGTTAATTGAAACATAATTTTTGTCAGATGACTTTCCAATTTTCCTAGTAATTTTTGTCAAAAAAACAGAGTTCTTTCCTAGGTAATTTATATTTTGAAGTTTATTGAAAAACACTTGGTTATTGACTCCAAATATTTCTGATTCTTGTGCAGTCTACTCCATTGGTATACTTTTCTATTTTTATTTTAAAAAAAGCTGGCAAAATGTTTTTGATGGTTACTGCTTTATGATGTAGTTTGAGGTCTGGAAGTGTTGTTATGCCTTCATTTATACTTTTTTTTATTGTTTCCCTCGATATTCTAGATTTTTTGTTCTTCAAAATGAATTTTGTTATTTTGCTTGTATCTGGTAGTTTGATTAGAATGTCATGAAGGCTATACATTATTTTGTTGGCACAGCCCATTCATGAAAACTGAATATCCCTCCAGCTCTTTATGCTGTCTTTTTTTTTATAAAAAGAATACATTAGATTAGATCTATGTAGATATTAAATGCTTTTATATTTTGATGCCTAAATAGTTTATGCATTTTACTTTGAATGGGACTTTCATTTCTATTACTGTGTCTTGTAGTTCATAATTACCACTATTTTAATTAGTTATTTGCTGATTCTCTAGAATTTTCTAACTAAACTATTATGTCATCAGGAGACAGAGGTTGTTTTTGTCTCCACTTTGCTTATATTTGTGTCTTCTTATTTTTCTCATCTTTTTGCTATCACTAACATTTCTAGAAATATATAAACAGTGGGAAATACTGGGACAATTCTCCTATTTACTAGGAAAGTTTCTAGTGTTTACCCAGTGCTTTTAATATTAGCTTTTGGTTTTAAATAAATACTTTTTATCATATATAAAAAAGATCTGACAACATTTTGTAGGATTTTTATCATACATTAGTATAGTACTTTGTTAAAAGCTATTTATGCATCTATTGATACAGTGCTTTTAAATATGATTATTCCATTCATTGTTTATTAATGTTTACTCTTTTTTTTCATTCCCAGTATAAATGCAAATTGATCATAGCAAATGACTTTTTTTGGGATAAATTAATGTAGTCTTGCCAATATTTAATTTAACTTTTTAAATAATTATACTGGTCTGTAACTCTATTTCTTTGCTTTATCCTTCCCCACTTTAGATATTAATAGACTATATTTGTGTCAAAGGAGGAATTTGGTAGAGTGCTTTCTTTTTCTATTTTTAAGCATAAGTTGTGTGATATGGGTATTAACAGTTTTTTAAAAAGTTTGATAGAATCAGCCTACAAATCCATTTGGACTTCATTTTTCCTTTATAGCTATTTCAATTTCCTTTTCTGGGATTGGATTAAGATCTCAATTTGATATTCTATAAATGGTGGTTATATAGATATAGATATTCCTCCATTTCTTTTGAAATGTCAATATTCTTGGAATATGACATAATAGCTTCTAATTTTCTTTTTATTTTCTCTTGGTTTGTTGTGATTTCACCTTGTTTATTTTTATTTTGTTAATTTGATTTTCTTTCTACTTTATTTTCAGTTTGACTAAAGATTTACTTATTTTGCTTTATCAGTTTGACAGTCATTTCATTTTCTACTTTATCTGTTTCTGGCATGATTTTCAAGATTTCATCTTTTTTTCTTGGGTTTATTTTTTTGCTTGATAATTTTTAAAATTGTATAATCAGTATGTTCCTCCTTTTTCTATTTTGTTAACATGTCTCATATTATTGTTGTTTTTATTCTGAAGAATTTAGCTGGATCCCAGAAATTTTCATATGTTGTCTCATTTCCATCATGTTTCATATAATTATTGTTTCTGTGATTGGTTCCTTGTCCTATTCATTATTTAGCACCTCATTATTAAGTCTTAATTTAAGTTTGTCTTTTCTTGCTTTACATGAATTACTCTTTTGTCATGGTATGATCTATATCGGGTATGTTTAGTATTCTGCTTTTTTATGCTTATTTGAATTTGTCTTTGCTTTAATACATGGTCTATTTCTGTAAAAGTCCATGTACTGTTCGTGTGTGTGTGTGTGTGGTGTATATCTCATACTATTTTTTGTGTTGCTATCTATATCTTTTTGCATTCCAGTTTTTTTTATGAATTTAGATGTTATCTGGTGTGTGTATGTTTAACATTGATATTTATTTATTGTCTTTGATTTCTTTAAACATAATGTAAGTTTCTTGTTTATCTCTATTGATACAATGCATTTTTATTTTTTCTTTCTGATGCAATGACTGTTAATTCCTGCTTTTTTTGATTCATCTAATACAAAATGGAGGTTTTAGCTGATAACATTAGAGAAAAAGACAGTCCTGGCTCCTCGGGAGTACCCATAGAATGCTGAGGAAGGAGTCTTGATTACTTTTTAAACCTAGAATATTAGTATGTTTGGACTTAACTCTCCTCAGTGCACTCGCATTCTCCCAGAGTTGCACTAAAATTGATGAAAGTTAGGCTTCTGTTTTCTTGTATTTGTACTTCTAGTATTTTTAAAATTTCCTTCCAAGTAATTTAGCCTGAGACTCGGTTATCTCATCTGTAAAATGGGAGTAATAGTAACTATCTCAAATAGTTGTGAGGAAAAATGCTATAATGTAAGTAAAGTACTTTGAAAACCTTAAAGGGCTATATTAATGCTAGCTATTCATATTTCACATGAATTCAAGGTAGATCTTTCACCACTTTTGTTGCCTTCTTTTTTATATTCTCCAGTTTCACAATGGCCTTCCAAAAACAATGCTGGCTAGAAATGAACATAAAACTTCAAATGTGTTCTTACCATGATAGAATTCCTGTCTTTTTTTTTTTTATGTGAACTACTTTATCATCTAGAGTAGAAATTCACACAGAGGAAGATGCAACAGGAAAACATCTATTTTCAGATAAAAATCTGAGGTTAAAAATCTGTTCTTCTTTCTCTCCTGTTATATAAATCCTACCCATTTCCTAACTCTATTTCATCTCTTTCATGCATAAAAACCTATTCAAGGAGTTCTAAATATTGATTTCTTCCTTATTTGACCACTTGTATGATTTTTATTTAATCCAAACATTTTGGCCCTAGATTTTATTCTTGTGTTGTTTTTCTGTCATATCCAACTCTTTGTGACCCCATTTGGGGTCTTCTTGGCAAAGATACTGAAATATAATTTCTTTCTCCAGCTCCTTTTACAGATGAGGAACTGAAGCAAATAAGGTTAAGTAACTTGCCCAGGTCACCCAGCTAGTAAGTGTCTGAGGCTGCTTTTGAACTCGGGCTCTTTTGATCCCAGGGCCAGTTCTCTATCCACTGTACCACCTAGCAGCCCCCTTGATCCTATATTACATAATGTTTAGCATTATATTATATTTTGCCTTATACTTCAACAATGTAAGCACCTGGTTTTGGGGAGATATAGGGATTCCATTAACCAATGCCACTATTCTACAATTTAGGAGATTTTTTTTAATCACTGTTGCTGAAAAATTCAACAACTTGTGACCAATCTGGTGATAATCATCCCTTATTTTACCTAGATTTGTACTTGGACAGCAGGCATATCATCTGGGCCCATCCTCAAAGCCTTTCCACAGTGATAGGACCTATCAGAGATTGTACTCTGGCATATACTTGGAGAACCTGCTATCTCTCTACAACAATGAGGAATCAGAGCAAGGCTATAGCCAATGAAGTCGTTTTGTATTTTATCCTTAAGGTTTTTGTTATAAAATTTAATTTTTCAACTAACAAATCATTTTTTTTCTTTCTTTTGCCCTCTCCCTTTGGAAAACAAACAAACAAACCCTTGTCCTATTTTGCACCCTGAGATATCATGCTTCATCATCACTGGTCCTCTGGAATTATAGTAATTGTGATAATTATATTCTTTAAATTTTCATGTGTGTTAGTTACATTTTCTCAATAAGGCTGAATGGTCTTTGAAAAGTAGATTTTATGTTGGATACCTTTCTTCCCCTATATCTGACAATGTTTTTAGGTCCAGTGTTTATCATAATAAATGCTTATCAAATTGATTTCAATTGAGCAATGAAATTATAACTCTAATTGTATTTCAGTATCTAAGGGTCTACTGGAGTCTAAGATATTATACGTAAGACACTGTCTCTTGATTCAACATCTTGATGTAGTGGAGATTCATTTTGCTTCTTCACAGGCTGAAGGAGGGAGGACATAGTTGTGTATAAAATGAATCATAACTTGAGCTTGATGAACGTGATTTTCAGCTAAAGAAAATGTCATGCAGCACAATGGGAGATCACCAGTACAGTTCAAGATCTGTGGGAAAGCATTTAACTATATGGTAGAGGCCAAATAAGTCACTTCCATTTACATAATTGTCTGACATCATGGTCAGAATGTTGCCCCAATTATGCAGGTATTTTTAAAAAATTGAATATTGAATCTTGGAAATGACCTTATAGATCAGCTGCTCCAACCTCTGATTTTACAAATGAAGAAGCTGAGGCCCAGAGCACCTGGGTGATGTATTGTATATACCTCTGGGGAGTAAGCACAGAATCAGCACTTTTAGATAAAGAGCCTGCAAGATAAACAACTTGTTAGCTTCCTGTTAAAAGTTCTATTCAGTATGAATGATTTAATTTTCTGCTTTTAGAGCTATATTAAATTATATCGTTTACCAAAAAAGTTACTGGTAACTGGAAGTCATTATCAAGATGAATCTTGGAGGACAAAAATTAAATTACTTGGTTCTCATCTGCTTAGAGGTAAAATGGTATATTTCTGTTAAAAATTTTTCTTCAAAATCATGAAATTTAAACAGAATTAATTTGAGTTAATATTGTTTGTTGGAGAAGATATGAGAATACTCCAATCAGGTCTTTTGTTACTTTGAATATCTAAATGTAAAATCAGTGATGACTTGAGGTACAACACCAGGACAATTAAAGAAATCAACTTGAGATAAAACAAGGAAAATGTACTTAAAGACATATTGACTCCTTCCCTGAGAGGGAGTGGGAGCCAAAGAATTATAGAATTAGAGCCAGGAGGGACCTCGGAGGTGACTGAGTTCAAACCACCTTTTCTCCAGTCTCCAATTTTGCAGATGGGGAAATTTAGGCACAGGGAGGTTAAATGATTTGCCCAGGGTCACAAAACTAGTAAGTGTTCTAAGCAGGACTTAAACCCAAGACTTCAGTGTTTCCTTAGATCAGTGATTAAGAGACAGGATTTGGAATTAAATGTTCTAGATTTGTCCTATGTCTGCTACTAAATTGCTTGCTTTTGATCACATCACTATTGTTTATTTTGCCATATTTTCCCCTTAGTCTCTTTTTCTCATCAGCAAAATGAGAGCTAATAAATAGACATAACATTCTTTTGTAACTATGATTAATTCATTTAATGTACTAGGGCCAGGAAAAAAACATATAGGGCATTCACAGGGCATGGTCTATGCTTTCTAGCAGGTTTCTTTTATTTTTTTTTTGTTTAAAATTCTTACTTTTTTTATTATGACCTAAATTATTATTTGGGCAGCTAGGTGGTGCAGTGGATAGGACAATGGCCCAGGAAGACATCTTCTTGAGTTCAAATCTGGGCTCAGATACACACTAGTTGTACAGTCCTGGACAAGTCACTTAACCCAGTTTGCTCAGTTTCTTATCTGTAAAATGATCTGGAGAAGGAAATGTCAAACCACTCCAGTATCTTTGCCAATAAAACCCCAAATGGGGTCACGAAGAGTTGGACATGACTAAAACGACTAAATAACAAACCATTCTTTTCCCAGTAATACCATATGGCTACAAATCATAGAACATCACAATCTCAGAAGAGTAAAAATTATAGTTGATCTAAGAGGCAATGGAAAAGAGACATGTAGCAGACAGAAGCAGACCTCAGCATATTCCCAATGATGAAATGCTTGCAAGAAGTGGCATGAAAAAAATCTTGAAGGATAAATGTGATCAGAAAGGGATGTGGGCAAGTCATGTACTGAGAACAGACTAGCAGATAAAAAGCCTGACTGCTACATGGAGACCTACAAAACGATGAAAGGTTTAGATGGAGAATTTTAGTGTGTCGGTTAGATTTTCTGGGGAGAATTTGTAGAACTGCATGGCAAGAATCAATATACTATGCCACTTGGCACAGCAGCTTTTTCAAACCATTTCATCCTTAAACAAATCTCTCCATATCTCCTCTTCCCCCAGCCTCTCAGCTGAGAACACAGCCTTACATTTTACTGAAAAAACTTGAGGCCATTTACTGAGCATTCCCTCTCCAAGACACTCCATCTCCCAACTCCCCAACTCGACATTTTCACTAGCTGCTCCTTGCATTCCTAAAATTCTCTCCCCCATCATCTCCACCTCCTGATTTCTTTCAAGTCTCAACTAAAGTCCCATCTTCTACAAGAAGCCTTTTCCAATCCCTTTAATTCTAACGCCTTCCTTCTGTTGGTTATTTCCAATTAATTATATATATATATATATACATATATATATACACACACACATAGGAAATTAATATACTATTATATATTCTATATATAGGAATAAATACACACATATACACACATAGTTGTTTGAATATTGTCTCCCCACTCGACCATGAGATCTTTTAAATCAAGGACTATTTTTGCCTTTCTTTGTATTCCCAGGAATAATGCCTGGCACACAGTAGGCATTTAATAAATGCTTTTTAATGAGGAGGAGGAAGAGGAGGGGCTCTGAATATTTTTTTCATCTGGTTTTTGGAAACAGAGTCAAGTTTAAGAAGAAAAAAAAAAGGCAACATGTCAGTGACCCAGGAATAACATGAGTCACTAATAAACAATAGGGAAGCTTTTTAAGTTTCCTTCAATAGGATAGAATATATTAGATTACAATAAATGTTCCCATGTCATGTCTCATAGTAAAGGTTTGGAAATATATAAAAGAAAACAAGTTATATATTAATATTTATTAATCTTTTCCCCAAATTTGAAAGTATAGCCTGATGCCTACAGTATATGGGATATGCTAGAGGGGTTGACCACGTTGTTCAAATGCCAAACATATGCTTGCCAAAAATACTATTTTATGGAGAACTCATATAGGGCAAGTGTTCATACAGTAGTCAGAAAAAATGAAATAAGGATACTCTCAAGGTCTCTCTTAAGAACTTTGGAATTGGGGGACAGCTAGGTGGTACAGTGGATAGAGCTCTGGCCGTGGTGTCAGGAGGACCTGAGTTCAAATCCTGTCTCAGACACTTGACACTAGCTGTGTGACCCTGGAGAAGTCACTTAATCCCAGTGGATTCACTAAAAAAAAAAGCAAAAAAATAAAAGAACTTTGCAATTGATTGTGACATGGGAGACACTGGCACAGTACCACCCAGCATGGCATGCCCTCTTCAAAGAAAGTGCTGTGCTCTATGAGCAAAGCAGAATTGAAGTACCTCAAAAGAAACATACGATGTACAAATGTAGAGAATCCACCCCAAATGTTCATATGGACTATTTGTGCCCAACCTGTAGTTGATCATTCCAAATTCATGTTGGTCTCATTAGCCACAGTTGGACGCGCTGTGATTCTAACAGTGAGGTCATTTTGGTTCCCTTCAAGAATGAAGGACAACAACCACTGGATAATGACTTTTTCCCATTGCATCTTGTTTTGATGAATTCCTACTGCCTTTCCTCAAAAGAAAATTTGTCAATCCACATCACCTAATATAAATATGCTGACACTGCGGTTGCATGTCAGTCCGAGATTATTCTGGGAGGGCTATCTAGGGTATCAAAACAAACAAATAAGAGTTTCATTTGGTTTGCAAACATCAGCCTAAGCAAACCTCTTCTACTCAGTAAGCTGTGGTGGTCATGTGGCAGTCAGATCTCATATTTATAACTCTGTAAGGAGAGCATGGGTAAACTGACCCTTCATTTTGGATTCTTTGATTGTTACGCTTAGCGCTGCAGGGAAATTTATATAACCAATCACCAGAAGCCTGTCTCTTCCAATAACCTCCTTTCCTACTGCATTTCTCAGGGCCAGGATGCAGTGCTCATTTGAGTAGGCAGCTGGGATGGTAATATTCCATAGGCCAAATGGCTTCTCTCTTAGCTTTTTTGGTAGCGTTCCTCTCTTTCTGTTTTTGTAAAGGATCAGTCTTTGGGAAGCATTATTCTCCAATTACATAGTCTTCTCATCTCTGGGCTTAATTGTATTCCATTTTCATAGATTGAATTTCTCTAGACTTGTGTCCATGCGGAACAAAAGCAATTGTGCCAGGCATCTGTCAGGACCCATTCAAGAGTAGGAGGAAGGGGCAAGGGAAAGGGAAAGCATGTCCACATTAGCTGTACTCTTGGTGGTCAGATAACATGAGCCCAGTCGAAATGGGGAGTCAGAGTCATGTGATGAGGCTGGACTATATGGGCTCCTTGGCTCCTCTGTTAATCCTTTGAAACTCCTTCTCTACTCCAGTTACATTGGGTTCACCTTCCTGAGTTCAAATCTGGCCTCAGATACTTATTAGCTTTGTGACCCTGGGCGAGTCACTTAACCCTGTTTGTCTCAGGTCCTCATCTGTCAAATAAACTGGAGAAGGAAATGACAAACCACTCCAGTATTTTTGCAAAGAAAACCCCAAATGGAGTCACTGAGAGTCTGACATGTCTGAAAGGCTGAACAACAACATCCAGTAATTGCCCTGACCTCCTGATTGGTGAGAATTCACCATATCTGGCCTGATCCAAACCCAGAACACTATTTTCTGATCATCTTTATGCCTTGCTGCTATCACCTTTCCATTTCTACACCCGGAATATTAATTAAATCAACGTTACTATTCATGGGAAATGTGTCAATCAGTTGTCCAATGACTCTATTCTATATTCCTATGATTTCCCAGACCAAAATACCCCTCTCTGACTATTGAATAGTAGTCATTCCCTAATGTTGTCATCCTTTGTTAGAATAGAAGCATCTTAAGAGTAGGAACTGTCTCGTTTTGAAATTGTCTCCCCAGTACGTAGCACAATGTGTAGCATAGAATGTTTTTTTTGTTTTGTTTTGTTTCTTTGCTTATTCATTCAGCTCATTGAGACCTTGACTATGCTGTAGAGTATAGTAAGCCATAGGGGACCGCTCTTCCTCATCCAGAACACACATAGCTAATACCCTTTTGGACACAAAGAGCACAAGTTTATGAATTCATAATCATGATATAGTTAGGTGGACTTTTGAATATATAATCTTCTTTCTGTATTTTCTATACTTAGACTTTTAAAATGCTTCACATAAACATTTTTGCACTGGGTTTCTAGTCCATGAGTATGATCTTTTGAAGTAATACAATAGAAGAGACCTCAGAATGAAGGTGTCTAGTCCAGCCACATCAGAGCATCTGACCCCTAACAGGTAGGTTGGTCATTCAGTCTCTTATTGAAGACCTCTAGTGATGAGACATTAGCTACCTCCTTAAGCAGCCCATTTCACTTTGGACAATTCTGATTGGGAGGCAGCTTTTCCTTACATAATAGCCTGTAACAATAATAAGTTTATTTTAAGTGAAGGGGGGGCATATAATGGCACCTCAAGCCCATGTGCTTTCTTCCTCTGCTGTTTTACGCAGTTCTATTAAACAAAGATTTGAGATAACAATCAAAACCTGAGTACCTAAAATTTAGGCAGAGATTTAATTCTCTGCTTTAATTATAATATATATATATATATATATATATATATATATATATGTATGTATATGTATATGCTATTTGAAATGTTTGGGTACATAAGCAGTCAAGTATGTTACTTCTGTTAAGAGGTCAGCACTGAGAGGGGGAGTCAAGAAAAAAACTATTATCACTGCCCCAATTCTTAAGGAGGTGGATGTAACCAGTGGTGTGAGTCTAGTCTTCTGCTTCAGCATGACTGTCGGTTTCTCCTTCACCTCTCCCTTCTCAGTACTGCTCAGTCCTATTTTCTCTTTCCCTTCTTGTCAGTTGCGCCTGGGCTCTTGATAGTTTCTGGTTCATGTCTTGATGTCTCCATGTCTTCTCCACTGCCAGACATTTGAAATCTCCCCTCAGTTCTGAACTAGCTCCTGCTTTTAATATAAGCTCTTTGGGAAAGTTCAAATCTTTCTCTTTCAGTTAGAAGAGACTTCCTGTCTCATCTAAATGAAATAAATATCTTTGAGGCAAAGAGGTGTACAAGCCATGTTCACATGTCATCGATCTGCTTAGTGCCCTGTAAGGTAGAATCCAGAACAATGGATACAAGTTGCCAAGAGGTGGATTTCACCTCTATAGAAGTGAGGGGAGGACTCTACTGATTGTCCCACCCCACTTAAAAGTAATTACCCTTGTTAAGTAAGAATATTTCTTGATAGCTGAGTGACTCACTTCTTGCCTCCAAGTCTCAATTTCCTCATCTTTAAATGGGGTCAATAATGCCAGTGGTACTTAGCTCACAGAGATTTTGTGAGAAATTTGATTTGATATGTCACTTGCATAGTAGCACAGATTTACTGGTTCCAAAACTCAGATTAAATGACACCTCTGACTCTAGACCTTTCCTGACCTTCCCACTCCATTACTAACACTTCTTTTACAAATTATCTTGCATTTATTTTGTCTATATTTTGTATAGACTTATTAATATGTATGGGGCAGCTAGGAGGCACAATGGATAGAACACTTGGCCTGGAGTTAGGAAGATTTCCTTTTCCTGAGTTAAAATCTGGCCTCAGACACTTACTCGCTGTGTGACCCTAGGCAAGTCATTGGTTTCCTCATCTGTAAAATGAGCTGGAGAAGGAAATGGCAAACCACTCCAGTATCTTTGCCAAGAAAACTCCAAATGGGGTCACTGGGTTGGACATGACTGAAACAACTAAACAACACAACAAATGTGTGCGCTTGTGTGTGTGTGTATGTATATATACACTTATATCTAATGTATGTATGTATGTATATATGTTTATATACATGTATACACATTTCTGGGTAAGCATGTATCACCTCATAGAAGGGCAGTAGACTAGAGTTTCCCTCTTTGGGGGTAAGGACTATTTCATTTGGGTCTGTGTACCAAGAGTGCTTATCATAGTGCTTTATACATAGTAGGTTTTTATTTAATAAACTTTTGTTGATTAATTGATTTTTGACCCATCTACACTATCCCTTTTTTGTTTTTCTTCTCAATAGATCACATAGTTAAAAATGCCGCCTTTCTCATCTTTAGCATTTGTGGCCAGTATAAGCTTGAGGTTGATGTTACTCTTAGAAAACCATGCCATTCTCTATATTTATCCTCAGCTACATACCTTGGCTTCCATCTTCAGGACATTTCTTTTAAGAATTTGAGCCGACAGATTAGTTCCCCTATATATTCACTATCTTTTTTAAAAAATGATTTCCATGGGTCTTAGATGAATAAACTTCCCCATCCCAGTGTATTTCAAAAAACTTTGCATATATAAGCAACTGAAAAATCTGACAAAAGCCCAACCACTAATTCACATACATTGGAATTTTCTGGTTCTGTCCCAAGTAATACTAGATTGTGTTGCCTTTCATGCCACATAGAGGCAAAGCTCCAGCATTCATCTGTAGGATATTTGCCTAAAGTTGTTTTTTCTAGTAGTTGCTGATTTGCATTGGTGAAACATTTCCTTGCCAGAGGATCATGTTCATGGTACTGTCAATCATCAAGGGACCTCAGAAGTTCTCTAAACTCTTCATTTAACAGATTGAGACATCTGAGGACCAGGCTGATTTACCTAACTGGCCAAGGTCATATAGATAATCAGTGACAGAGGAGGGATTTGGGCCCAGGTCCATGGATAGCAGAACCAGAGCTCTTTCTACTGCCTTCCCATACTGATAAAAATCATTGGTTTGGACTAAAATATTTTTTAAATGCTCACTATGAATATCCTTTCTTCAATTCAAAGGATCTATGATTTTAGCAATGTGAGACTGATACAAATCATTATCCTACCATAGCTCTGTGTGTGTGTGTGTGTGTGTGTGTGTGTGTAGCTATGACTTTAAAAGTTTATCATCCAGTGGCCAGCCTTCATGCTATTAACCCTTCCAGAAAACATTCTGAACAAGGGAAGTGAAAATTATTATTCAGTAGTAATAGCAGTAGCAGCAGCAGCTTGTTGTTATTGTTTGTCCTTCGTCCTTGAAGAGGACCATGACATCAGGAAGGTGATGCCATGACATGCAAGTGAATTGGATTTAGGTGAGGAAGGTTGTGCAAAGACACCAGCCTCACTTTCTCCTCCAGAGCCATCGGGGTCCAGTGGTGATGTATAGATCAGGACGCCTGGAGATGGCCTACAGCAGCAGCAGCATGTTAACAATAGTAGTAATAATTTCTTATTGTTCCATCTTGTACAGCTCTTTGTGACCACATTTGGGGTTTTCTTGGCAAAGATACTAGAGTGGTTTGCCATTTCCTTCACCAGCTCATTTTATAGATGATGGAACTGAGGAAAACAGGGTTAAGTGGCTTGTTCAGGGTCAGACAGCTAGTAAGTGTCTGACACTGGATTTGACCTTTCATCTTCCTGACTCCGGGCCCAGTGCTCTATCTACTGTGACACCTAGCTGCTCACAACAGTAGTAAAAGCTAACATTTAAATAGAGGGAGCTAGGTAGTATAGTCATAAAGAACTTAGTTTAAGCCCTGTCTCAGGCATTTACTAGCTGGGTGATCCTGGTCAAGTTATGTAACTTCAGTTTCCATCTCTTTCTCTGTAAAAGAGGAAAAATTACAGCACCTACCTTATAGAGATCACATGTAAAGTGATTTGCAAACCTTAGAGTGCTGCATATGCTAGCTATGATGATGATGATGTATTGGTGATGGCCCCAGACTGGCCTTCAGACAGATATACATGCGTATAGTCTCATATTAAGCTTGCACTCCATTTGTGTAACCTTTGACAACCAATGTTCCTTCCACCTCAACATGAAGAGATTGGAACACAGAACTTTGGGTCTTAGAGTAGTAGTAGCATGTCCAGCAAAGTACTCATTGAAGAATCATTGCCAACGTGTAAGTGACATAAATTTCTATTGAAATCACCACTTATGGAAAATACATTCAATTATTCAGATAGCACAATAGATTGGGCCTGGTTCAGGCCATGTCTGGAACTGAAATGAAATGAGAACATTTGAAACCAATCTAACAGCTGATAAAAGGAAGTTTACTTAGCCATGGCAGGGGCAGAAAAATCAAGGATAAAGTGTTCATTCATCTGAGCATTGCTTCCAAGTCTTGTTCGTACCGCTCCTCTATAATCTGAAGCTTCAAGGAAGGGCTCCAGGCCGTCTGTGTTCTGCCTATTTTTGTGCCCAAGTGACCAGGAAACCATATCAATAGTCCAGTCCTTAGTTTCTCAAGCCAATCAGATCTCAAGGACAGTTTCAACATATTTTTAAGGAAAAACTGTCCTAACTTGAGAGAGAAGGTTTTTTAAGATATTGTTCCTATCACACAAAGTATGTAATTTTACTCTGCAAGTACAAAGTTTAAAAGCACTTAGTTCTACTATTATGACATAAAAATGAATGACTACATAGATGAAACAAGAATATATGTCATTAGTATAACCTTAGAAACAACCTCTTCCAAATACATTCAGTGTATACAAATAGGGTCATAACAGGTAATTTTCCATTAATGAAGCCCTGGAAATAGTTATGGGGTAAATCAAATTCTAAGTAAATAAATGAGTAACAGTATCCAAGTCCCTGAACACCCTAGACAGGATAATGACTCTGAAATCATTAGGGTGGTTATGACCCTACATTTAAGCCAAATGTGGAATTTGACTTAAAATTACCATCCTGGTCAAAGATATGTACTTACCATTTGGGAGGATGGAATAAATAATGGTGTCATTTCCATATGGAAATAATGTACATTTTTTGAGCAAGTCTCCAGTTCTGATTTAGAACTCACAAGCTCAGACCTAGCTTCCAGAGGGCATCTGTGATACTGAATATGCCCTTTGGTTATGAAAGTGGTAGGTTAATTCCTTCCTTGTTTGATTTTGAAAATTACATTTAAAATAAGGCACCAAGTCACAATCTAGTCTGTAGAGAGAAATTTTCAGTTTTGCCCAGAGGGGATTATGTACATAATTTTCATTAACAATAATATGATTTTCAAATAGAATTCCCTAAACACCGGGCTGTGTATTCATCCATTACTGTCTGGTCTCCAAAACATGAAACTCCATTTCTAATACTGTTTTAACTGTGTCACAGCAGTTAGAACCCAATTATGATTAGTGTGACAAGCACAACTACGGATTTTGAGCCATCTAGATTGTGCTGAGATTATTTTTCCTGAAGCTATCCATATTGTATTAGTTTACAAATAGTACCCAATATTTCTATAATTGAAATTAGTTAAATACATTCTTAAAGTTTTAACATAAAGCTCATTAAATCCTTTTAAAGTAAATTTTAATACTCAATATTCTTACAGTTATAACTGCAACAATTAGGATTATTCAATCCATGTGCTTGGTACTGTACAAAAAATAAAATTGGCTCTAATTGTTATCCATTAGCCTCATAATCTATATTTGACAGTCAAGATACAAATATGAGAAAGGGATGGAAAGAATTTAGAGAAATGAAGGAGGCCAGGAATATTTGGTCTCTTTGCAAACCTGGCTATCTTAAGGTGACTAAGCTGACTCAGCATAGACTTCATTTTGTAGTTTAAGGAGGTATTTTAATGAAGAAAAGGCAAGCTAAGGAAGTGCTATTCACATAGGGCTGGCTATATGAGAAACCGATGACATTATGAAAGACCGATGATATTATGAAAGCATGAAATCGAGACAAAAATGAAGATGAATATCTCATTTGAATAGTGCTCTTGGGAAGAAAAAGACATAAACAAAGGATATGTGAATAATCTTGAAGGGAAAGATTGGAAGTTCAAATCTGATTTTAAAATAATAATGCAATAGGAAAAAGATGAAATAGAAATGATTTAGTAAATCACAGGTAAGAATGTAATACTTTCCAGATAGTGAAGCTTTTGGTTATAAGTATAGCCCCAGTCTTTCTTTGACATGGCCACCTATAATTTCCACCCAGGATCCACTCTTTAGGTCAGTATTCAAACCTGTGGCCATGAGCCCAAATTACTTGAAACGAGCATATACTTTATCTATTTGCTAGGACAATTAGAGGGCATAAAAGCAAAAAAGCAAGGTAAGTAAAAAGAAAAATTTCCCCTTGCTACTTTCAGAGATTTCTATACTAACAGTGGGAAAGAGGGGAGAAAATGTAAATATCCTGGAAAACTCATTCTTCTAAAGTTCCAGCCCATCTGGAAAAGGTTTCCACTTCCAATGCTGCTTTGTTGAAGAGCTGCTCCTGCCGTCTGTGGCTTCTCTGCTGAGCTGCTACTATCACTTGCTTTCTTTATAGTAAATTGAAGTTGTTAGGTGTCTTCTTACAAATACAGATTTATTATAGCTCTTTCATGAGTTATCCCCACAGTTTCAGGGCTCTTCCAGCTCTTTTTTAAAGTCAGGCCCATAACTACACCCACCCATCTCAACAAAAGTTATTCAGGTCAAATTTGTTTTTCTACATTTGGCTAATTTTAAGATTCCTGGCCAAGAATCAAGTAATCTCTGCCATGACTAAAGGTCCCATGGGGAAAGATCAATTCTCTATAGATTTGAATGACTTTGTAAAGTTTAAAATATTTTGAATCATGATTTAATTTTGCAAATTGAGAGTTACTTTGGCCCAGTGTAGGTAAAATAAGTCAGGCATGCTGATCTCTTAGATGCATCTAATTGATGTGAATTTCATGTGATGGTGAGATATTGTGCTGCTTTTTTTTTTTAAAGTAAAATTTTGAAAGCCTAGGCAGGGGTGGGAAGCCTGTGGCCTTCTAGATCCTCAAGTGTGGCCCTTTGACTGAATCCAAACTTCAAAGAACAAATCCTTTTAATTAAGGGGGGTTTGTTCATTGAAGTTTGTATTTATTCAAAGGGCTTGCTCTTGAGGACCCAGAGGGCCACATGTGGCCTTGAGGCCACAGGTTCCCCACTCCTGGCCTAGAGACTTAGAATTCTGGACAAAGTTTTGAGTAAGTGAAACTGGATCATGGCTTGAGATCCACTTTATGCATCACTGTATTTGAAACTGTGTTACATAAATATAGTGCATAAGCAGTATGGGTTTGGCACTGATGAACCAATTAAATGTTTGAGGATGCTGAGTTTGTATTCTGACTGCACAATGAACTCAGCAAGAAACTCTGGGAATGTTGTATGTGCTTTACTTTTCTACTGAGTAAAATGGGCAGTTAGTTGGCATAGGGCAGGTAGTTACAAAGTGGATAGAGTGCCAGGACTGAGTCATGGAGACTCATCTTCCTGAGTTCAAATCTGGCTTAGTTGTGTGACCCTGGGCAAGTCACTTAACCCTGTTTACCTCAGTTCCTCATCTGTAAAATGAGCTGGAGAAGGAAATGGCAAAACACTCCAGTGCCTTTGCCATGACCCCCATGAAGAGTTGGACATAACTGAACAATCACAAAATAAGTATAATAATAGTGAGTTACTTGGTGAGGTAATTATAACTAACTAATCTTGTGTTTGGTTTTCCACTTTGTGCCATTCTCTGGTCATGGAATGCTGACTCCCTTCTCTCATGATTGACCTCTATCTCTCATGTGGAAAAAAAGATAATCAATGGCGACCTTTGGCATGCGGGAATTGAGCTGCAGAGAGGAGTAGGATCAAGGAGCCCAGATGAATGACCTGCTCAAGAGATATTGTTCTAAGAGTGAGGCAATGTGAGGATGCCGTGAGAAGAGAAAAGATATCAGGGCCCTGAATACTACAGCCACGAGTTGCCTTAGCCACATGTGGTCTTGTGTGTGTGCCTGACAAAAGAGCATGTCCTTTCTTTGTGCTCACTCTTACCACCAATGCTGTGGGATAGTTCACCCCAGGTAAATTAGGGGAATATTTTGTAGCTCTTTAAAAATTATGCCATTTTAGTAAATGTGCCTTAGTTGTGACCTAATGGTGTTTACAGTCTGACAATTAAAGATAATGGCACTGATAAGGGCTCAGGAGCTATTACTTTAGGAATGCAGTCACAAAGTATTTGCACATGGGAATAGGTCCCCCTTTGGGGGACTTCTAAGTCCAAGTGTGAATGTGAATAGGGGATGGAGAGGGAGAATTTTACACACACACACACACACACACACACACACATGCATGCACACACATGCACGCACACATGCATGTGTGTGTATGTGTACCTATATATGTATGTATATAAAGAATCCATGTGGCATAGAGAATAGAAAACTGGTCTAAAGTCTAGAAGACCTGGATTCAAGTCTTGACTCTGATAAGTAATAGATGTGTGACAGTGGGTAAGTTATTTGCCTTTTCCATAGCCCAGGCAACTACTCAAGACTCTCAGTTGAGTTACCAGTCTGCACCAGAGTCAGAGAGTCAGTTAGTGAGCATTTAAGTGCTTTCTATGACCAGGCACTGTGCAAAGTGCTGGGGATACAAGGAAAGGCATATGAAGGTATCTGCCCTCAAGGAGCTCAGAATCTAATTGGGAATGCATGGAAAATACATAAAAAGAAGCTGAAAGTCTGACAGCTGAGGTGGGAAATGATCTCAGGAGGTGAGAGTTTGAGTTGATTTCATCTTACAGAATGATGTTTCTGGAGATCCTGAAGTCCAGGAAAGTAACCAGGTGGCAGATGTGAATTAAGTTGTGGAGGATTTAGGAGGAGATCTCCAATGTTCACCCTCCACTCTCTCCAAGCAGAAGGAGGGAGAGAGATCCCAGGGGCAGGGGCTGTTGAGGAGGTGTGAGTTTCAGAGTTGATTTCATCTTATAGAATGATGAGTTTCTGGAAATAATGAATAGGAGTATAGCTGCACCGAGGAAGGAGTTCCCACCCTGTTAGCATCCCACATTAAAGAAATCATAAATATACACCCTTTCCAAAATAAACAAACAACCATGGTAGTGCCATTACTATGTAATATAATTGATATTCTGTCTGTTAGAAGTTTGAATCAAGGCCATGTCACTTGACAGTTGGTACATAAGTGAATGGAAGAGCTATTTTCTAGCCAGAATGCTTAGATATAAAGATGTAAGGTGAAAAAAGGTTGTTAACGCATTGCTTAGAAAAAGAGATGCTATGATGACTGGGAACTTTTTATTCCAGGAATAGATAATGGACATGTGATTTCACTGACATAGGGCACTCTCTCTACTGATGCAGGTCATACTTTCTCTGCAACTTAAGCATGAAGAAGTTGTCTAGAGCACTGAGAGAATAAAGGACCTTCTCAGGGACTCGCAGTCATGTATATATGTTGGAGGCAGATCTTGAACCCAGGTTTTTGGCTCTGTGACCCCCACATCACATTGCCTCTCCATAGATAAAACCAAGAGTTAATTTCATTCCAGTTCATAAATGTATAAAATGTAAGAATGTCCATGCCAAAACTACTAAAATGGACCGCAACAAGACCATGGAAAATTAAACCCACTTCCAATTTCCACTTATTCCTCGTCACAAAAATAAGTAGGCAAACATTTTCTATATTAGGTCTTTCTTAATTATCTCTAATGAGAGATGAGAGAATATATGATTCTATTTCCAGAAGACATGATTGAGGAGGAATCATAACGTTTTAGAGCTAGAAAGAGCTTTAGAGATCACCTATTGCATAATCTCTCCTGTTCATAATTTTATTATATTGTCAACAAGCCCATACACTTTGATGAATGTATTTTAACCTGATCCCTAATGAATCTATTGCTATTCCACCCAATAAAAGGGAGTATCATTGAGTTTATTATAATTTTAGGGAGTTGATCAGAGGAGTTCACTAATCAGCTTCATAATGTTATTGGATATGGGATCTTTGTTTGGGACTTTGTGGAGGATGTGGACATGTTCTTTGACAGCATTATCAAGAAAACTGAGGGACATCTTACCGGGACGTGCTCACTGGTGATAAGGCCATCTCCTGGGGTTGAGTTACTTGGCTCAGACTACTATAGCTAGGAAGTACTCCTTTGTATAGGGCTTAATAAATTGGAGATGACTTGCAGAGTCAGATCTTTTTAGAGATATACTGAGAGACTGAACATCAGAGAGCAGCAGAACTAAGATCAGACCTAGGCACTTTTTGGGGAGGATGTTGAGGGAAAGACCATACATGCCCACAGTCTCCCTCTTGGAATCTATAATGGCTGCCTTGGACGAGAGGCACATCACAGTTACATATACTCTCATTCACATAGCCTAAGAAGAGACTTGTTGAACCCCTGAGTTGCTGGACCTTGAATTTCTTCTCAGCTATTAAGAGGCAATGATATAATCTCTCAACCTGAGAGATGGCAGCCCTGGAAAAAAGAATGATGTGGCCATGGGAGCTCCTGAACCTTGGCTTTCTAAAGAATTTCAAAACATTGTGAACCCCAACCTTCCTGGATAGAGGGGGGGGATTTACTAGATAATGCTCTTGGAGAGTTTGAGAACCCAGGCTTCTAAAAAGAAGTTCCTGGCATATTCCCATCTCTTGGTAAAAGAAGAATCAAATATGTAACTCTATAGCTAGGGGACCAATAAAAGATTAAACCATATTATGGAAGTGCAAAAACCTGAATTTTGCCCTTTGCTATTACCGTGAGTTGTTTGAACAGTACAAGTCTGATGGGAAGGGGCTGCCTTTCTAGAAATCCCAACTTTGTTTCCCTTATGACGGTAGTCCAAACCATATTGTGGCATATGAGTATCAAGTACTGTAGAAGGGCCCTGGGGGAAGACTGGTCTCATCAGAGAATCAAGAACATTGCATCAATAGTTTGTGGGCTACTGTGAGTACTTTCTACATGACTGCACTTTCTATGGGGTGAAATATTGTACTATACCTGATGAACATCATAGCTTGGACTGCTTGAATGGGAGCTGGGGACCTATTTATCCACATTTCTGGATATATAAAAATATATATATATACATATATATATATATATCATGCTATATTCATGCTATATTCTGAAATTTTCCAGGGGAAATTGGATAGGGAGAAGGCAAATCAAAGAGATTTAATTTTGAAGGGCTTTCCTCCAAAATTTAATCCTTGGAGTAAGCCTAGAACCTGGGGAATAGGACCACGGGTTACACAGATGAACCTATTTTCTGACAAATATCTTTCATAAAAACTTGTGTTTTGAAAATCATCTATCCCTAGGGTACTTTCATAGATAACACTCTTCGTAGGAGTCATTTTTAGAACAGTGTAAATTATTTGCTGTGGAGCCTCGAATTTCACTTTTTTCTCCTCCAGTCTAGCAATTATAATACTTTTTCTCAGAAACAGTAGTGCCTCAGAGCAGTCACAATGAACCTGTTATGTCAAGTCATACATTCTTTTTTCACTCTCCTTGTATTCAGAATCAATAGGGCAATGTAGCCTAGGTTACCATGACGCACTCCAAAGCCAGGGAGGAATAGAATCCCAGGCCTACAGTTGATGAAAACTACGGGTTTGTAATACACAGATTATCCTTGGCAAGATACAGCAGCTTTTTGGGCCATTTGTGTTCTTAATCAATAGCTTAAATATCAATATCAATCAATATCAAATATCAATAGGGATTGATATTTAAAGCCAGTAGCACCTTAGTACCATTTGATTCCCCATACACACCCCTCCCCCCAGTTTCATTTCTACTTTATCAAATGACACCTCAAGAACAAGTTTTACAAATAATTTAAATCTAATTCAAATATCTTAGAGATTAATCATGCAATGGAAAAATCAGATAAAAACATTACATATTCTATGAGTTTATTCTCCCTATAAACTTCTACCAAGAACCCCTCTGATAATGATCTCTTAAAGCGGGGAAAGCAGCCAAAGATGTCAGGAGAAACTAGCATGACTAATAGCTAGGGGAGTTAGGTGTGTACTATTACTATTACCTACGCAGAAAATCTGTAAGGCTTATTCCTATAGGGACTGTACCTTTACAACAGGCTCATGCACCTGATAGAGAAACATCTTGAAGTGACCACGGCTATGCTGTGTCCTAAGTGGACACCTCTTTAAAAAAAAAAACCTGATGCCATCTCTGTTAATATCCTTTTCTCTTTTTTTTTTAAAGGTTTCTAGTACTTTTTTTCTGTAATGTCCATCCTGAAAAGAATTTTCTAGAAGAAAAGGAACACTTAAGAGAGAAGTGAGCAAAGCAATATGAACTTGAAAGAGGAAGAGAAAATGCATGTCATTCATAAATAATAGAAACACATTAATTAATTAGTAAATTGTTTCTACCCAAGGGAAACTGTCTTTGGCTACTAACATATGAATAAGTTGAAGGAGTTCCCTGTGATAAAGGTTTGCATAAAATGCAGAATATGATTCAGCAATAGGCATTGATAAGTAAAATATGTATTCTCCACCAATAGATGTGAAAGCATCGTTTTTTTCCTGGTAAATAAGCAATTTAAAATGCCAAAATTACTTACCCAATCCTTTTTTTGTTTCAGGAGGGGTTAATGATATTTGTGGTAAGGTATGGGGAAATGATAAACTTTCATAAATTACAAAGGTTTCATCTTAGCTAATCCCTAAGGCTAGATATGATTCTGGAGAAAGGTTGTGTGGTAATGTTTACATCATATATTTATGTCATCAGCCTTCAGAATCTGTATTCACAATGCTACTCCCTCTCACTATTGGTGTTAATGCAAATTATCTTTCAGATCTTAAGGAAAATATTGTACTATACTTTTATATATGTACATATATATACATACATAATATATATGTGTATGTGATTATATACATATACATAACCTTTCATTAGATGCCTTACACTACCGACATTCACCCACAGCCAATCCTAACCCCTGGGCCATTCATAACAATTCTCTGTTTCTGTGATCTTGAGGCTGAATATCTCTGGTAGAAGCCTGGAAACCCTGCAGACTCCATCTACTACATATTTATGTTACTGAATCACTAGCCAGAGATCTCAGCATGGGAGAGTGGATAGAAAGCTGGTTTAGGAGTCAGGCAGACTTGGATTCAAGTCAGGTTTTTAACATGTCCTACCTTAACTATGTGACCCTGGGAAGGAACACAAGCTCCCAGTGTCCTCAGGCACTCTCTAAAACAATAGATTGCAGATGAATTGTTTATCTGCATTGGTAGTACGAGATTCCACCCTGGGGAGTTCTACACCAAAGAAATCACCGGTTTGGATTACATGTAATAATAATAATAGCTCATGTAGGGAGAGACCCACATAGGAAGGCCCTCCAGCTTCTATGACTATCATGACTTAAGGGAGGGAGAATAGCCATCTCTAGCCTCTTCTCCCCCTCCCCACCTTCTCCAAGGGAGGCTTTAATTCCTGCTTGAGGAGAAACAGGGCAAAGCCCTGACCACTCTGCTCTTCTCAGAGGGAAGGAGTACTGGGCTCGAATTGTATCTATATTGTCCCTTAAATATTGTTAGTCTAGGGGTATGATGGGGTTCAATTTAACTTCTGATTGCTTTGTCATTATTGGGGAGGGAACCCTAAGCTCTCCATCCAAGAGCTTGTCCCCCCCCCTTCCCACAATGAACATAAATAGTGGATACCAAAGAAAACTCATTTATCCAAATTGGTCATGAAACAGAAATCAGAAAGTATGCTTAGGAGGATATATTCCAGATGACAGATTGACGAAGCTCTCCATTGGGAGCAAGATAACTCAGAGAGACAGAGTGTCCTAGATCTCGGTCAAGGGGAAACTCCCTCAAGTGTCTACTATAACAAGCCGGGGAGAGGGATGTGATGGAGCCTGCCGTCTCCTTTTATGTCTTCCCAGAGTCTTTTCCTTCAGCAACCTGATGTGAGGTTGGCCTCTTTCGTCTTCCATATAGAAGCTGGAAAACAGAAGCACCCAAAGCTCAAAGACCACCTGAAGCTAGAGGAGTCCCAAAGAAGACTGAAGAAGACTGAGGATCTCCTGTTCTCACTAACTCTGCCCATCCCTCATGCAGGGCAGGACACAATCTCCATCATTGAGGAAAGAGTGCCACACTAAAGGGCTTTGGGACAGGCATTACACCCACATTTACATAGCACTTAAAGATTTGCAAAGTTGTGCAGTTGCAGCCTTATCTTATCTTCACAATAACCTTCTATGAGGTAGGCACTATTATTATCCCTATCTTACAGATGAGGAAACATTCACCTCATTCAATCATTTATTTCCATGAGGCTTCATAGACACAAGAATTAGGGGAGCCCTGAGTAACTGGCCACGGTTAGTCAGGTAGTAGATTCTTGGATCTGTTAACTGAGCCTGGCCTTATCGTTCATTTTTTTTTTCTACTAGCATCACTATTTTTCTGACTATAGTGATTATTATAAATGTCATCCCCATCCCAACCCAGGAAAAAAAATCTACCTTGCAAGCCTTATTACGGCAATTTAGGATGAAATTTAAAAAAAAAAATAAAGAATAGTGTGAAGCAGCATTAAAGGGACCTCAACCAGGGTGCTTCCTAATGGCAAGATTAAAATATCAAAGACTACTGGTGGATTAGAGGGGCCTAGAGGAGCTGCCTTGGCCCTCCCGCGACTTTGGCCTGGACCCTGGGTAAAGGCAATAGCAACTGCCTCTGGACAGTCTCCACACATTTGCACCACCTTCTCCTGACCCCGGGAGACTGACAGAGCCTGGGATCTGTGCCCTTGTCATTGCCTCTCTGCCTGTGGTCAGCTTTTCTCCTTCCTAGCACAGCCTAGGCTCTGAAGCTGAGTGAGTGAACGAGTGGATAGATTCCAGTTCTGGTTACTCTAATGACATCTATTCTTCTGCACCCTACCCCCTCCTCACCACACACCTGTTTTTTACTATTGAGTCACTTGTTGCTCTGAAGCTTCATAGAATCACATAGCTACAAAAAGCAGAGAGGCCCTACCCAGGACTAAGATGGTGGAGAGGGGCCTGGACTAAAGCTGCTTCTCACAGTCCTGGCCTTTTGGTCTACTTTTTCTCACTGTTATTATTAGTAGGATTTTGACTATGATCATCATCCTAGATGTCATCCTCTCATGGAACAATTCTTGCAGTTTCAACTTAGAATTGTTTCTTTTTTCCCCTTTCTTCCTATCCTTCCTTTTCTTTTTTCATTCCTTTCAGTGAATGTAGGTAAGAGGGTAGGGGATCACATCTAGGGTGCCTCCCAGCGGCCAAATTAAAATAGTGAACTCAATTGATGATGACCTTTTTTTTTTTAATGTGCAGGTAAATATCTTTTACCATCTGATTTTAGATGAACCTGATGCCCACAGAGTGGCTGTAGAAGAACTAACCCAGTTGCCTTGGCCTTCCTGTGGCTTTATCTAGAACTCTGGCAGAATACAGCATTGGCAACACAGCAGCTA
>NW_020954590.1:35185109-35192790 GCF_900497805.2 Vombatus ursinus | reverse complement strand
TTATATATACATGTATATTATATACATGTATATTATATACATGTATATTATATATACATGTATATTATATATACATGTATATTATATATATACATATATATATATAGATGTGTATGCTTGTCCCACCTTATTTCCATTTCTTCATGTAGCACAACTGGGATGCTTCTTGACATGTCAGCATTCTTGTCAGCGGAAAGTTCACCATCTTTCCCTGGATTTTCATGGCACTGTTCTCTCCTGATTCTCCTCTTACATATCTACATTTCCTTCTTAGTCTCTAACTGGATCTCCGTCTAGGTCCCACCTACTAATTGTGGTTGGCCCCAAGGCTCTATCCTGGGCCTCTTGCTCTCTCCCTCTACAGTATTTCCCAAGGAAATCTAATAAGCTCCAAAGAGTTCAATATGATTTCCAGATATGCATAACCAGTGCTAGTCTCTACTGAGCAATGCCAACTCTGCAATACTCTTTTTTTGTTTGGGTGGAAAATTTTTATATTTTTTTCTAATTACATGTAAAAACAATTCTTAACATTTGTTTTTTTTTAAAAAATTGAGTTCCAAATTCTCTCTCTATTCCTTCCATTCCCCCTCCTTGAGAAGGCAAGCAATTTGATATAGATTATACATGTGCAGTCATATAAAACATTTCCATATTAGCCATGTTGAAAGAAAACACAGACCAAAAAACCAATCAAGAAAAATAAAGTTAAAAAAGTATGCTTTGATCTGCATTCAGACACCATCAGTTCTTTCTCTAGAGATAGACTGCATTTTTCATCATAAGTCCTTCAGAATTGTACTGGGTCATTGTATTGCTGAGAATAGCTGATTCATGCACAGTCGATAATCATACAATATTGCTGTTACTGTGTACAATGTTCTTCTAGTTCTGCTCACTTCCCTTTGCATCAGTTCATGTAAGTCTTCCCAGGTTTTTCTGAGAGTATCCTGCTTGGCATTTCTTATAATGCAATAGATTCCATCACAATCATATACTTGATTTGTATAGCCATTACTCAATTGATAGACATCCTTTCAATTTCCAATTCTTTACTACCACTAAAACAGCTGCTTTAAACGTCTTTGTAGATATGTCCTTTTCCTTTTTTTTTTTTAAAATCTCTCTAGGATACAGACTTAGTAGTGGTATTGCTGGATCAAAGGGTATACACAAGTTTTATAGCCCTTTGGGCATAGTTCCAAATTGCTCTCCAGAATGGTTGGATCAGTTTACAACTCCAACAATGCATTAGTGTTCCAGTTTTCCCACATCCTCTCCAACATTTGTCATTTTCCTCTTCTGTCATATTAGCCAATCTGATAGGTGTGAGGTGTTATCCCAGAGCTGTTTTAATTTGCATTTCTCTAATCAATAGTGGTTTAGAGCATTTTCAAATAACAACTTTGTTGTCTTCTTCTGAAAACCACCTGTTCATATCCTTTGACTATTGGAGAATGACTCATATTTTTACAAATTTGACTCATTTCTCTATATATTTGAGAAACAAGGCCTTTATCAGAGACACTTGATGGAAAACAAAACAAAAAAAAGATGCACAATGAAAACAGGATGTCCCAAGGACATCTCAAACTCAATATGTCCAAAACAGAGCTCATTATCCTTTATCCAGACTCTTCCCTTTTCCCAACTTTCCTACTATTATTGAGGGCATATCATCCCACTAGTCACCTGGGCTTGCAACCTCCTTCATCCTGGACTCACCCCACATATTCAATTCACTGCCAAATCTTGTCATTTCTACCTTTGGAACATCTTACAAGTATGTTCCCTTCTCTCCTCTCAATCAGCTACCACCTTACCACCCTGAAAGTGTAGAGTCTGAACTTTAGACTCTCAGAACCTCCCACCTGAACCATAACCTGCTGGTCAGTCTTCCAGCCTCAAGTCTCTCCCCACTCCATTCTACCATCTCTTCAGCTGTCAAAGTGATTTTCCTAAAGTTCAGGTCTGACTATTTCACCCTCCTACTTAATGAACTCTAGCAGCTCCCTATCTCTAGGATTAAGTAAAAAAAAAATCCTTCATTTGCTATTTAAAGCCCTGACAACTGGATCCCTTCTTACCTGTCCAGTATCCTTACGTTTTGTTCTCCTCCATGTGCTCTATAACCCAGTCACACTGGATTACTTGCTATTCTTTGTACGAGACGTGCCATCTTCTGACTCCATGCACAATCTGTCCCCATGCCTGGAATGCTCTCCTCCTTCACTTCTGCCTGGTAGCTTTCCTGGTTTCCTTCAAGACTCAATTCAAATCCTTTTCTCTGCAAGAGTTTTATATCACCAATTACATTGTGGACAAACTGCTAGGGCCTCCCCTCTGAGATTACATGCCATATGTTCTATATGTATCTTTTATGCTTCTAGATATTTACATGTTGTACCTCTTAGAAAATGAGCCCTTTGATGGCTAGGATCATGTTTTCAACTCTCTTTGTATCCCTAGTATACTGTATATCATAGTGCCTGACACATAATAAGTGCTAAATGTTTGCTGATTGATTGAGATTTTGAATCCAAACATGGGGACTCCATCAGTATTTATTAAAAAAAAAACTTACAGAAATGTAGACGGATCTTTTCCATTCTTTGTCTATTTGTTTCTTTCCTTCATTTCATCTCTAAATGTACCTGGGATGATATAGCTTATTTGTGTCTCATGCTAAATTTTCTGTAAAATCATTTTCCTTCTTTTACCACTTCTTGCTGCTTTATTAGACAATGTTCATAATTTTTCACCATCTTTATCCATAAGGTTTTGTGAATTACTTTGTGCTCTAAACTAGTTGTATTTGTGAATAAATCTTTATTCTAAACCAGCTGTGGCGTCCTTCTGTTTGGCAAGGAGAACATTTGCTATCTGAAATCTTCTCTCACCTACTAATGTGAGTTTGGGGAAATAGCATATAAAACTAATGGAAGATTGTTCTAATTTGTATACAAGACTTGAGAGTGATTCTACAGTCATATGTAGATTACTTGGGACAAAGTAAAATATTTATATTTGTTGACATAGTAAGCCTTTTTTATCTCTAAAAATCTTTTAACAGGCAACCTGTCCTCCTTTTGCCTCCCTCACTGGTTTTGTATAATTGAGCATTCAGTTAACAAACTTTTAGCATATTCTTTAATTCTTCATCCCCAAAATCATACATTTATCACATTGGATAATAAGTGTATTTTTGACAATCATTTGTCCAAGTTTTCAATGGAACTCAAATCTGGCAAAATCCCAGGACAAGGTAGTTTGTTTTTCTTCATCTCTCTCTCCAACTTATTTTAACCTTTTGTGACATGTGGTATAGTACAAGGTCATGTTACAGTATTCAATCTCCATTTGAGAATTTCTATGTAACCAGTGACTCAAAGCTTATTTGCCTTAGTCTCTCCTCATTGGTAGAGATAGATTTTTTTGGTGCCTTCATGAAATGCAAAGTAGTAAAGAGCCTCGACAGGAGATCCCAGTCTTTTGGCTTCTACCTTCAAAAGACACATTTCTAGATTTACTTCAGGAAGAAGTCCCTGAAGGGGAGAGACAGAGAGAGACAGAGATAGAGAGAGACTGACTCTAGGAAGAAGCCAACCTATGAAGGAGATGATATATAGAGAGCTTCTTACTGATTCCATCCCTCAGGCAGGCACAAAACAATCAGTCTCCACCAAAGAGAAGACACTTATACAAAAGGACTTTGAGCCTTTGGTTAACATTTGTATTTCTGGAACAGTTCTGTTTCTCGGTGTAGAAACTGGGTTTTGGTCTTATTTTCCTAAGCCACTTCCAACCAGCAGGTTGGGTCCCCAAAGCTCAGCTTTTGCTTTTGCTCCTCTCAGTGTTTTATGATTAACCTAAGGAATTGTGGCATTTTTTCCCTCTAATACCATGACTCTCAAGCCCCCATCTGTTGTATGCCTCCCAATACATTCTACCAGTTAGTGCATCCCTGATATCAATTAACCAATTAACATTAGCTATTATAAAGGGATATTTACTGAGAAAATACAACAAGGCCTGTAACAAACAACAAGAAACTTGTCAAACTAGAATTTCAGTCTTATCTGTGATCTCAGTCCCTGGAGAGAAGAGATTCCAATTTAAAGTTGTAACTACCAATTCATCATTAAAATGACATCTGGGTTTGGCATAGTTGATGGATAAGCTGCTCCTTTGCTTTCAGGACTGGTGTCTCTTATGCAGCTTGATTTACTGCTAAACTCAATCAAGCAGGTGACTCGTCAATAATGGCTCTTCACCATCTTGACTGTTGTGCCTACACACTGTACTATGGACTCAGTTTCTGGATGTTTAGGAGCTCTTTTGACTATTTGCAGCTCAGAAGATTATAATCTGGTTCCATCTATCTACAATGTATGTCTACTTAAATCAGGAAAAAAGAGATACAAGAGGGGCAGAAGAAACAAAAGTTTTCATGAGTTCATGGCCACATGGCAGCACAGATAGGGAGATTAGATAAATGGCATAAGTGTCTACTACGTCCCTTCCCACCTTACAACATTTCTTCCTCTGTCAAAAGTCACTACAGAAAGAAAGATTTCATTGAGTCATTCCTTTTATATGCACAATCAATTCTGGTTCAATGGCCAGTTAAAAATGCTTTCTTCCTCTCTACTTCCCTCCCTCCCCTCCCTCCCTTCCTCCTCACTCCTTCCTTTGTTCCTCCCTCCCTCCCTACTTCTCATTCTTTCTTTCCTTCTCATTCCTTCCTCTCTCCCTCCCTCCCTTCCTTCTCATTCATTCCTTCCTTCCCTCCCGATGTCCACATGGGGTATCATACCCTTACCTGTATATGCTCTGCCCAAAGGAATGTCAATTTTGATCCCTGAAATCTCACAAGTTATCTTCAGGTTTACAACTAGATTTTTTTCTTAAGGCCCTTGCCTTATACCTAAATCACTCTGGCTCAAGCCCCATTTGATAATTGTTTGGGCCCTGATTGACTCAGAGTGAATGTAAATAGCAATTGTTTCTATTTTGGCCAGAAACCCTGAAGGTCTTCCCGGCCCAGATTGTCCTCCCAAGAATGTTCTCTAGTTTACTAATTTCCTTCCTAAAATATGGTGAGCATAATTGAAGGCAATGCTCCATATGTAGTCTGATCAATTCAGAGTACAGTTGTATTATCACTTCTTATTCCTGGAAACTATGCCTTTGTCAACCTAACTCAAGAGGTTTGTGACTTCTGCAACAATTCATTTATTCCTATTGAACTTATATAATCCATTAAAACTCCCAGATATTTTTGCATGCACACTGCTGTCTTAGCTATCCACACATCCATCCATACCTTCCCCATCTTATACTTATGAAACCGATTTTTCAAAATTCAAGTGTAAGACTGCTATCTTTATTAAAATATAATCTTATTAGATTCATTTCAATGTTTTAGCATATCAAGATATTATTTGAATTTTGAACCTTTCATAGAGCATGTTAACTCTCCCTTTCAATTTTATGGCACATCTATGCCTTGATTCCAAGTAAATGGCAAAAATGTTAAATAGTGCAGAGCCAATCAGAGATTGATCCCTAAATGTGAACACTTTGGGTCTGGCCATTCAACTAGTTCTGAATTCACAATTGTACATCTAGTCTACATAATTCCATTTTCCCATACTTTTCTGAAATCCAGGGAAACTTGATCATTCTCCTGATCTGTCAGTTTAGTGACTTTGTCAAACAAGGAATAAGTTTAGTCTTATATTATTTATTTTTGATGAAGCTCAATTGACTTTTCATGATTGCCTCTTCCTTTTCTAGACATTCATTAGCTATCACTTTAATAACAAGTTTTAGAATTTTCTTAAAAATTGAAATTAAGCTCATTGATTTATAGTTTTCACATTCCATTCTCTCTCCCTGCCATTTGCCCTTTTTCAGCTCTGCAGTGATTCTCCCAGCCTCCCTGATCTCCCAAAGATCACTAACAGTGAGTGGCTGATTGGTCACATCTGCCACTTCTTTTGATACCTGGGGATATAATTCCTCCGGACCAGGTGACTTGAACTGATGTAGGGCAGCAACATGTTCCCTTACTATCGCTTTACTTAGTTTGGGCATCAACTCCCTGTTGTTCTGTTCTTTCCATTCTAAATGTTATTCTTGTCCTCAGAGAAAACCAGAGCAAAAGAAGAATTAAGCAGCTCATTGCTCTCATTATCACCACCTCATCCACTCAGGACCATAATGCCTGTACCTAAAACTTCTGCCTGAAAGGAAACAAGAAGGGAATATTAAGTCTACTTAACCTTTGTTTTTGTTTTTGTCCTAAGAGATTTTAGATAAGGTAAGTCTTTTCTCATAGTAACCTGTCTGAAGAAACTTGATGGCAGGTTTATGCTTATCTGGGGGCAAAGAAGGAATAATATCTGCCCCACCAGCTTCACAGAGTAATTATAAGGGTCAAATGAAATAATGTACATCGAAGTGTTTTGTGAACTGCAAATCACTGCACATTATTATTAGTATTATTTATTAGTTTTTTAAACATTTAAAATAAGTTCAAGTTTTATCGTATTACATTGGGCAAGTCATTTAACATCTGTGGGACTCAATTTCCTCATATGTAAAAAGAGGGGATTGGGCTAGATGGCTTCAAAACTCCTTTCCCTTCATTGCCCTAAGATTATGATACTGTGTAAATTATTTCTGAGCCTATGAATTCTAAGGGATTTCAAATACATGCATATTTACCTCTAAGTGAGAGCCAGTGAGGCATAGTGTATTATATAGAACACTGGATTTGGAGTCAGGATGACCTGGTTATGTGACTGTGGTAGAGTCACTGAAAGCTTCCTAAGCCTCTGTTTCCCCATCAATAAAATGAGAATAATCATATCTTTGGGACCTGACTCACAGGGTTGTTGGGAGGCCATAATGAGATAATGTGTATAGCACATTGTATAAATAGTATTATTTTATTTATATGCACATGTGCATTACTGTTGTAAGTTATTTGAGGATAGAGATTATCATTCTTCATATTATATTCTCCAGAATTCAGGTTATAATAATAAAAATAATAATAACTAACATTTATATGCCAGATACTGGGACAGTGCTTTACAATTATTGTCTCATTTGATCCTCACAACAGCTCAGGGAGGTTGGTGTTATTACTATACTCATTTTACAGAAGAGGAAACTGAAGCAAACAGGGGTTAAGTGATTTGCCCAGGGTCACACAGTCAATATCTGAGGCTGGATTTGAACTCAGATCTTGTTCTATCTACTGCCTAGGTCTTTTGCATATCAAGTGCTTAATAAATGTTTATTCATTTGACTTGAACTGAATTGAACTAATTTAGGGAAATTTCTAAGCAGTTCTAACCACTTTTGCTTACAAGCAAAAGAAAAATTAAATTAAACCTCAGAATATTCCATAGAGATTCTCCCTAAACATCTTGATGTTTGGTGCCCTGCCATCTCTCTTTGTCATGCTCAGCTCCTCCCTTTGCCCCCTTTGGATGCTCCTATAAGCCTTGTAGTATTGCTCTTTCCCTTACTACTTGCTCAAAAAACCTACCTTGCTCTTCCTTCCCCAGCCATGGGTGAGCTGATAACCTCTCTCTGGAGTACTAATATTTATCTATCTATCTATCTATCTATCTATCTATCTATCTATCTATCTATCTATCTATCT
>NW_020954590.1:35139808-35185099 GCF_900497805.2 Vombatus ursinus | reverse complement strand
TCTATCTATCTATCTATCTATCTATCTATCTATCTATCTATCTATCTGTCTATCTGTCTGTCTGTCTGTCTGTCTGTCTGTCTGTCTGTCTGTCTGTCTGTCTGTCTGTCTATCTATCTATTTATTTTAGGCAATTGGGGTTAAATGACTTGCACAGTGTCAAGTGTTTGGTCTGAGGTCGGATTTGAACTCAGGTCGTCCTGACTTCAGGGTTGGTACTCTATCCACTGCGCCACCTAGCTGCCCCTGAGTACTAGTATTTTAATGTATTGTTGTTTAGTGGTTCAGTTCAGTCACGTAGACTCTTTGTGACCCCCTTTGAGGTTTTCTTGGTAAATATATTGGAGTGGTTTGCCATTTCCTTCTCCAGCTCATTTTATAGATGAGGAAACTGAGGCAAACTGGGTTAAGTGACTTGCCCAGGGTCACACAGCTAGTATGTGTCTGAGGCCAGATTTAAACTTTTGAAGATGAGTCCTCCTGACTCCAGGCCCAGCACTCTATCCACTGTGTCACCTAGCTTCCCTTGTATTTTTTTGGGGGGGGGTAGGCAATGAGGCTAAGTGACTTGCCCAGGGTCACACAGCTAGTAAGTATCAAGTGTCTGAGTCCAAATTTGAACTCAGGTAATTCTGACTCCAGTGTTGGTGCTCTATCTACTCACCATCTAGTGATTTCCCTTGTATTTTAATAGGGGATTCTTAAGGGTTAACCCAAAGGAATACATCATGGTTTTTATAATCTTGGCAGGCTGGAGGGGAAATTAATTTTGTGCAATGGAATTTTCTCTGTGCCCCCTAAACCATATCTGAAAGACTAGAGGATTGCTTCCGATGCCTTAAGTTAGCCCTGGGGTGAGTGTCACTGTCACTTAGAGAGAGCAAGCTTGACTACAAGAAGTTAAGCGATATTTTATATCACACAATAAACCATTGACCACATCAGGAATGGAACTGAATTCTTCAGCTCCCTCTTCTTTTTAACTCTTCCTGAGGCCATTGACCATTTCTCTGAAAGGTTCATTGGAAAGTACATTTGGAAATCAAAGTTGAGTTCATTGTTACTCAGCCTCATCCCTATAGGCAGTATTTATCATTACTTCTCCATTGAGAGAGAAATAAGTTGTAGGGATATGAGAATGATTATTTAAATAAGGGTCTAACCAAGTGCCATGTAATATTTTGGCATCTCTGAACTTTGTTTCTTCTTCTTCTTCCTTTTTTTTGATAACTAATTTATTTATTTTTAATTTTCAACATTCACTTCCATAAGATTTTGAGTTTTAAATTTACTCTCCCTCCTATTCCTCTCTGCCCCCAAGACAGTGTGCAATCTGATATAGACTCGATTTGTACATTCATGTTAAGCATATTTTCCCATTAGTCATGATGTAAAGAACAATTAGAACTAATGGGAGGAACCACAAGAATGAAGCAATAAAACAAAACAACAAAGGAAAAGGAGAACAAATAGTATGCTTCTATTTGCATTCAAACTCCACAGTTCTTTCTCTGGATGTGGATAGCAATTTCCATCATGAGTCTTTTGGAGATCCCTGCACTTTGTAATGTACTTCTCAATCTGTAGTTATTTCTCAGACTTGCCTAGTAATATATCCAAGTGATCATAGGAAAACTAGCTGTAAAAAAAAAAGATGTTCATACAACCAGCTAATAAATGCTTAGAATTATAACTTTCTAAAGAAGGGACTTTCTTGAAGAATGTATAGCTAACTCCCTTACAGCATGAATGGGAAACCTCTTTCAAAGTGATGAATGTATTTCAGACCATTTAAAATAGTAGCCTACTTTGATACTAATAAACCCTGTAAGATTAGTAGGAAAGTCATTCCACATACTTATGAAATGTTAACTCTGTACAAAGTATTAGAGACACCAAGAACAAGATATGGCATAGTCTTCATCTCAAGTTTATAATCCATTCAGAGTAAATGGTATATATACAAGTAACTATGATACTAAGGATAATGTATGATAAGGTAAGGGTATGATACTAAGGGTAGTATAAGTGTATAGGACAGTATCAAGCAAAACGTTTTGGGGAAACTTGAGGAAGAAGAAATTATTTTTAGCTATGGTGGCTAGTGATTAAGAAAGGCAACTAGGTGACAATGGCTAAAGTTATTGTCTTTGATTAGGAAGATTTTGAGTTCAAATCTGGTCTTACACACTTACTAGCTATGTGACCCTGGGCAAGTCACTGAATCTGTTTGCCTCAGTTTCCTCATCTGTAAAATAAGATAATAACATCTACCTCCCAGGGCTATAGTGAGGATCAAATGAGATATCTGTAAACTGCTTTTCAAACCTTAAAACAACACGTAAATGCTAACTCTTACTGTTATTGTTAATGGAGGAAGTAGCACCTTAGAGGAGCCTTGAAGGAAAGAAGGCACTTATACATATGGAACTGGGGAAAGGGGGTGGGGAAAAGTAATGCTAGATTAGCATTTTCCTTATTTTATTTGATTTTTTTGGTACAGGATTGCTAAACTGACAGGTCAAAGGAATGCTGTAGATAATGTTTACAATTTACCTAGATTTTAGCAAAGTATTTGATAGCATCTTATCCTGTTCTTGGGGAAAAGATGGCAGGACAAGAGTATAGATAGATGACTTAGGAATTAACAAAATGGCAAGAACCAAAGAGTAGTCATTAGTGAGGAATTGTGTTATGGACTTGATCTATGCCTACTTCGTGGCTGCTGCCTGTAGCAATAGCTGCCCAAACCAGGCTTGTTCCCCTGCCTTCTGAAATATACAGAAAAGCAAGTTGTCAAGTAATAAGTTAATTAGCCATTAGAGAATGTAATATCCATGTGGGTCACCAGGTGGCACTGCCGTCAAACAGTCCGCCAAGTGACTTGTCAAAGGTTAGTCAATACACCAGCTTTCCCAAAGGTTAGGGTATCCCCACTGCTCACCAAAGGGCGATACCTACAAGTCTTTACACTACTGCCTCTCCTGAGCTTGGACTATGGCCCTGCTGACCCCAGGTAAATACTGACCTGGGGGTATGAAAAAAGAGGGATGGAAAATTTCTTTTAAATAAAAATTTAAGTTATGCATATTTCTATCTGGATCCCTTCACCCCTCAATTTGGGAAATAATCTGTACTTGGCTGACAAACCTTATTCATAAGACTTAGACAATTCACTTGTTAGTGCTCATATAATTTATTAAAATTCAATAAAGTTAATTACTATAAAAGAAAAACTATAAAGAAGCTGTTGCCTAGCAACACTGTAAAGAAATCAGTTTGCTCCAACATCTTTCCTGCTGATTCTTCTAACCATCCTCACAACTCTCTGAGTGAAAAGGATTAGCAGAAGGAATTGTATGACTAGAATCTATCATGAATGACTGCAAGCAATCAGAGGGAAAAAGAGGAGGAGGTTGGTACTAGAAGGGTTGGAATATCCTTCTGGCCCTGTCTCATCAGCGGCTGAGGTTTTGTGGCCCTTCTGGTTTGTGTCCTGGTCCAGTCTAATGGTCTAGCACTGTTTCCTGATCACCCAATATCTGGATCCCATCTCTCCTCCATGTCTTTGTTTTCACCACTGCAGCTTTCCAGGATCTGTCCCAGCTTAGGCTATAGTGATATCAATCAATGAACAGGAGTTTATTAAGCACCTACTATGTGCTAGATGGCAGCAAGTAGTTGTGTACTGTAAACCCTGCCTCCAGAGTTCCCTGTCTCGGGACCTTTTCTGCTCTTGGCTGCGTGGGAGGAATGTCTCTTCACCCAAAGGAAATAAGAATTTGGGTAAATGTATACTGACATTCCTTTCCTATCTTCTCCATTGTTTTGTTCCTCAATTTCCCTCAGTCAGCTTTTGGAAGGCATTATGAACGCTGGTGAAAAGCAATTCCACCTCAACTAGGAAGGAGGTTTTCAGTGGAAGGTATAGCAATATCTGCTTGACCCTGGGATATTTAAGACATGTAACCAAGTCTTAGACAAAGACACAGATCAAATCTGAAGGTAACATATATCTGGGAGAAAAAGCTAACTCATTACTCAGTAAGATTTTAAAAATCATGACAAGCTAGAAAATTGAACTAAATTGAATTAGGTGAAATTTAATGGGGATAAATATAAATATAAAATTAGTTTCAACAAATCAACTTTAGAAATACATGGTGAGATTACCTTGTTCAGGGACAAGGGGGTCCTAGCCTAGTCCCTTCAAATTCTGAAGTTATATGATTTTCTTAGTACGTGGACTCTAGTGTTGAAAGAAGGAATACACAGTTGAGGTTACAGCAGAACTCCTTTCTATCTCCAAAATGACAGAACACAGGTTTGACTTCTAACTTAACATTCTTTGTAGTGTACCTTCAGAGAAGCTTCCTGGATGGTGCCTAAGCTCAAACTTGAGCAGCAACTGGAATAATGGAAACTGAGAAGGTTTCCTGGGTTTCCTGGAATGAGTTAAGTACATTCAGAACCCCTTTAACTCAAAGAACAGCCAACAGCATCCTGGCTAATTTAATGAATCCTTCAATTTGTTCTTTATATTTGTAACACATCTAGACCTTTACCTTTGCCAACCCAGAAAATATAATGGAAGGATTTATTGTATTAATGTAATTGTTTTTATTGTGTTTAATTTATTGTTTTTAATCAGTGAATCTCTTAATAAGCATGGACTGATTAAACTGTCTCATCTCCATTGACAGGTGTCTTAAAGGACTGATCTGGATTCCTATTGAATACATGTCTCTTTCTAACAATGAATCATAAACCAGATAGCTTGTTTCTGTGATAACACTACTACAAATAAAGGAAAAGCAGCAAATCAATAATTCAATGAAGAGAAGACAGTTTTTTTTTAAAAGAAAGGTTCTGAAGTCTTCCCTTCTCAGGCCAGGTAATAAATTACTTCCCCACCCATAATTTTCTATGTGTCAAAATATTGCAAGCCTAGGACTTGCTGGAGACCAGCTTGAGATTCTCACTACTAATCATTTACAATTCAGAACAAAAACCCTCCCCACAAAATGAAGTCAAACCATAGCCAAAAGTATTGCCTATAGCCTTTGCTTGTTTCAGTCAAGGTACACATATAATAATCTCTTCTGCCTATCCCTATTAATCCTGCTTAGAGGCTTTAGCCCATCGGGTCATTTAAGGATGTTACGGGAGCATTAGTCCAACATCTTAGATTAGTGAGTTTATATAACTGTGTAAGACAATTAATACATTCTTAACATACTTTGAGTATATCTATTTTCATATTTTCTATTAAATACCTTTCCATATATGTATATAGTATATACATAAATCTGTAGACGTAGTGTACATACACATATTGATAGGCATAGTGTATGTACACATATGTATAGTATACACATATTAATATAGTATATATATATATATATATATAACTGACATCTGAGTGAAGGATACATACACCCACACAAATACATACACATATATATATGTATATATACATACACATATAGTGGTTGTCCATATAACTGAATGTCATACTCTAAATAACACACCTTTTTCTTCTATGTATATGATCAACCAACAGGAGCATTTGTTTTACATTGGCACAAAGAGCCTATGACCCCATTAATTATTCATAGGGCATTACGTATTCTAGACTCCAAGCTCTAGCTGCATTCCTAATGTAGTAGGCATAGGGGTGGCACTTTATAAGATCTAGCTCAAGAGTACCTGACCTTTTCATATGTGTAGATAAAAGTTACTATTTTTTTTCTTTTCTTTTTTGGCAATTGGGGCTAAGTGACTTGCCCAGGGTCACACAGCTAGTAAGTATCAAGTGTTTGGTCTGTGGCCAGATTTGAACTCAGGTCCTCCTGACTTCAGGACCGGTGCTCTATCCACTGTGCCACCTAGCTGCCCCTATTTTTCCTTTCAGTGACTTAACTTTGATTTCTTTCTAGTAGAAGGGTATGATTTATTCTCATCAAAATTCCTAATTCACCTGGGAAGTTCAATAGGCTCCATTCTCACAAGATTTCAGACTCCTGGAAGATTAATCACTCACATATAGATTAAAAAAAATATTTTCTGATTAAAAATGAAAGGCGCAATGCTAAAATCTGCTTTCTCTTGGGTAAGCTATGGTCACTGATCTTAAGACTTTCCATGTCCCACCCTTCTCCTCTGCATGTAGTCAGTCTCTGGCTCCCCAAAGTCCTTTATACTAAGGTTGCCTCAATTGTGTCAGGGATTATAGGTAGTCAAAAAAGGTGAATATGGAGGTGGGAGGGGGAAAGAAAGAAACCATTGTGTCACCACTTTCCCATTAACATCTTCTCTTTCTGTGGCTGGTGATAATCACACAGTTACTTGACAAATTGCCAAGTAAAACCTGTGATCTGATATATCAGCAGGTGGATCATCAGAGATCAGATAGATAAAGCATTTATTAAGAGCTTACTATATGCTTGCTATTGTGTTAAGTGTAGAAATAAAAATACAAGGAAAAATAAAGACAGGAATGCCCTCAAGGAGCTTATATTTCAGTGGTGAAAAGCAATACATAAAAGGGAGTTGCAAAAGGCTAGGGTGATGGGGACAAGTTATAGAAGTATTTGAGTTGTTCTAAGTTGTAAGTGAGCCTAACTGAATGGGTTCTTCCTCATATGAAGGTTCTTGTAAGGAACACACCAATCAGAGGTAGGGGCCACAGAACTGGAGGCAACACCATTGTGAAAAGCCCTCTGTGGTGGAGGTGAAAAAGTAGTCCAGGGAGTGTAGTACCTGAAGTTCTGAGGTTCCAAGGTCACATACTGCCTCTGTGTTATTTCCCCAAGGGCTTCCACTCGAATGAACCTCTCTCCCTACAATCTTCTCTTCCATCTTCCTTTCCTCCCTACCTCCAGACTCCAGCTTAGCACACAGCTGTGTAGCAATTCATCTCTTTTAATTAGCTCTGGAGCTTCTGGGATGCTACATCATTGAGTGGGGGTGAAACAGAACTTCTCCAACCAAAATGGCGACTACTCTACAAGACTAGGATACAAACTCAGACCTCTAGAAGGGCAAGTGACAGAGAGCATCCCCACAGCTAGAGAGCAGGATGCGAAGTACAGTGCCAAAAAACATCTTGTTTATCAACAATGTATGACTTTTGTTTACTATAATCCCCTGAGACTACTTAGCCCCATAGTCCCCATCTCTATGGTGTCTCAAGATCTGGTCGGTGCAGGGGAGCAGTTAGGTGACGCAAAGGATGTAACTCCGGCCTTGGAGTCAGGAGGACCTGAGTTCAAATCCAGCCTCAGACATATAACACTTAACTAGCTGTGTGATTCTGGGCAAGTCACTTAACCCCAATTGCCTCACCAAAAAACAAAACAAAAAAAAAGCCAAAAAAACCAAAAAGATCTGGTCAGTACAAAATATAAAATAAATATATATATATTATATTTTATTTTACATATATATATATATATATATATATATATATATATATATATATATAGCCTTATATATAAGGCTATGACAAGTGAGAGGCTAGCCAATGGGTAATAAATTCCATTTGTTTTGTCCTTTGTGGATAGTTAGACCAAACCCTTCTGAATGATTATGGATTTCATTTAGGAGGCTCTGAAATCCTCAGGGACTTGATAAAATCAGCACAATGACCACCACAAACAGGAGTATCTAGCAGACTGGCGTCTGTAAGGAATTCTTTAATTTGGACTCTGTGCTGGATCTCTTTCATGTTCAGTAGGCACATGAATCCTTGTTTTATCTTTCTCCCTACACCCTCTACTCTTATCGAATTATCCTATTACTTAGGTAAGCACCACCCTCAGCTCCCCGGGTTCACTACCTTGGTATCATCTTCTACTTTTCTCTCTTATTTACCCCACATATCCAATTCATCATCAAATCTTACTTTTTCTATCTTTATAACAGCTTTAGTATATATCTGATAATCTTCACTCACAGAGCCACCACCATGGTTCAGGTCCTTATCACATCTTGACTGTAATAAGCTTTAGTTTCCCCGCCTCATGTTTCTTTCAATTCTAATCCATCCTCTCTCCTCAGCTGCCAAAGTAATTTTCCAAGAATTCTCATCCTCTTCACCTCCACCTTCACCTCTTTATTTTTTCTTTAAAAATATTCTTTGCTATATGGAATGGCCCTATGAAGAGGATTGGGAGGGATGCTAGGAGAAATTTAGATGATTTCACAACAAAAGATATCAATAAAAATTATTTCAAGAAAACATTTATGAAGTCCTTAACACATGCCACAGGCCCTGTGCTAAATTCTAGAGACACAAAGAAAGGCAAAAATAGTTTCTGCCTTCAATGAGCTCATAATTCTCTATATATCTTGGATGTACCTGTAAATATCCTCTATGTACATAGTTATTTTCATGTTTCTCATCTTTATTAGAATGTGAGCTTATTGAAGGCAGAAACTCTTTTTGCCTTTCTTTGTATCTCTCCTCAGAGAGAGCTATATCATATAGCAAAGAATATTTTTAAAGAAAAAGGGAAATAAGGGAAAAAACAGCAAAACTGATCAATACATTAAAAAAGTCTGAAAGCATATGCTGTTCCACAGCCATAGATCTCCTACCTTTTCAAAGAAATGCGGAGAAGTGACTTCTCATAACTCTTGGGGACATTCTTATTCCTCTTAATTCTGCTAGATTCACTTTCTATTGCTATATGGTGGTTGTTTCCATTTCTATTACCGTCATTGCATATATTGTTTTCTTGTCTCTGCTTACTTGACTTTATATCAATTTACGTAAATTTTTCCTGCTTCGCTGTATTTGTCATAATCTTTGTTTCCCGCAGCACAGTAACATTCCAGGATTCTCATATGTTACAATTTATTTAACTATTCCCCAGTCATTAGGTATGTACTCTGTTGACTGTTCTTCGCTACTACAAAAAGTGCTGCTATAAATAATTTGGTATATAAATGGATTTTCTTCTTCTTAATGACATCCCTGAGATATATGCCTAATAATGAAGTTGCTGGGTCAAAGGGTATGGACATCTTAGTTACCTTTTTTTCCCCCATAATTCTAAACTGCTTTCCAAAATGATGGTACACAATGCGCTTGTGTACTTATCTTCTCCACAACCCTCCCACCAACATCAAGTATCTTTTGT
This sequence comes from Vombatus ursinus, assembly GCF_900497805.2. Classification (NCBI taxonomy): domain Eukaryota; kingdom Metazoa; phylum Chordata; class Mammalia; order Diprotodontia; family Vombatidae; genus Vombatus; species Vombatus ursinus. The sequence continues at coordinate 35,175,953 of NW_020954590.1, read as the reverse complement.
GATATTTGCCATTTTGAAACCTCAGAGTTGTTTTACTTGTATTTCCTTTATTAATAGTGATTTGGAACAGTCTGGTTGTTAATAATTTGTAATTCTTATTTTGACACTTTTGTTCATTTTTTTTTTACTACTTATCTATGGGGAAATCAATAAATGCTTGGTAACTAATTGACTGACTAATAGAATAAACAATACTGAAAATGCAAACAAACTAGGTACCTAACTACTGAAGGATGGCTAACGCACTTTATTATATGGGTGAAATGGAAAAAAAAGTACATATATACATATACATATATATGCACACATACATCCACTAGAAGCAACAAATATGAAGAATGCAATAAATATGGGAAGATATAGCAAAGTAAAGAAAGTAGATCACAAGAATAGCATACATACTGACTGCTGGTGAAGTGGATAATAAAGTACCAGGACTGGGGTCAGGAAGACCTGAGATCAAATCTGACCTCACACTCTTAGCTATGTGATCCTGGGCAAGGCACTTAAGCCTGTGTTCCCAGTTTCCTCATCTGTAAAATGAGCTGGAGAAGGAAATGGTAAACCACTCCAGTATCTTTGCCAAGAAAACTCCAAATCAGGTCATGAAGAGTCAGATACAACTGAAAAATGACTAAACGACAAACAAAACACACTGACTACAACTTTAATTAAAAACAACAGTAACTGTACCAACCCTTGACAAATATATAACATTACTAATAACAGCTAGCGCTAAATAAAGTTTTAAGGTTTGCAAAGCTCTCTACAAATATCATCTCTTTTTATCCTCACAACAACCCTGGGAAGTAGGTGCTATTATCCTCATTTTACAGAGGAGGAAACTGAGGCAAATAGAGGTTAAGCAAGAGATCACTAAAACAAGAAATGACGATATCACCACTTTCAAATGTATTCCCATCTTTTAGATTGGAGTTAATAATCAATAAATAACAGTTTGTAGATACGTGTACAACTTTTGCAATCTCTTTTCTTCACTTTGTTTTTTTCTCATTCCTTTTTGTTTCTGAATACCTGCATCTGTCAACAGAATTTAAAATGAAAGGCATGTTAAAAACAAAAACAGAACTGTAGCCTGGGGCCAGAGTTATTTTTTTTTTCAGAGTGCATCATAGAAGGGAGACTTGAATGGCCTGAAATCTTCTATCTGTCACTATGCAGCCAATCAAAGCGTTCTGTAAAGGGAGAACCACAAGCTGTCTGCTTTGATATTCTCAAGGTAAATGAGAGATCATTTTTCATCTGCTCAGAGATATAAACTAATGCTTACTATTTATATCTCTATATGCCAGGAGTAGAGCAAACACCCTTCTAATGCCATCCACACAGGGGAGCAATCTCTAAGCTATAGAGTCAGCTGTGTAGGTGGCATTTCAGGACTGGGAAAATTTAGCCAGTTCATGATGACATTTTCAAAGGGTAATGAAACCCCCCACCAGTTTTCTAAGCAGTTGAGCAGATGAGGCATTCACCTAAAAATCAATCAATTTTTACATTGGTAGCCTTCAGGTTTTCCTCCAACAAATCCTGCCTTTCCTCATGAAAATCCCCCTCCCCATTCCCCAGGAGCAGTGAAGCCCAGAGGTATTTCTTTAACAAATTACTGCTAAAAATAGCAACCCAGATTGGAAGGATTTGGACAGAGAAAACAGTTTCAAACAAATGGAGTTTCAGCCCAGTAAGCTTCTGAAGAGTGTCTAGAAATTGGAATTTTATTATAGGAGGAAATGCCGGATTCTAGTGGTTAGCCTACGGTGCCTTCCATTTCCCTTTCCAGCACCTCTTTCTCCCTTCCTGGCCCCTTGTATTCCCTTTCTGTATTGTTTTTAACTACATTCCTCCCCTTACCAAAGTTTTAGCTGGCTCAGGTGTTATCAAGAGCAATAGCTTTGGAGTTAGAAGTCCTGGGTTCAAATCCTGACTCAAAATTCTAGTACCTTCTCTGTATTGATTCTTACAACTTATCTTGTATAGAGCTTATTTGTTCAGAGTTGTTTGTATGTTGTCTTCCCCATCAGACCATGAGGTACTTCAACAATGTCTGACTCTTCATGACCCCTAGACCAGTAGACCATGCTGTCCATGGGGTTTTCTTGGCAAGGATATAGGAGTGGTTTACAATTTCCTTCTCTGGTGGAATAACACAAATAGAGTTTAAGTAACTTACCCAGGGTCACACAGCTAGTAAGGATCATGAGCTCATATTTGAACTCGGGGCTTTTTGACTCCAGGCCTAGACCCCTATCCAATAAGCCATCAATTCCTTAAAAGAAGAGACTCCTTTTTTATCTCTCTCTTTTTTTTTTCTTTTTTGCTAGGCAATGGGGTTAAGTGACTTGCCCAGGGTCATACAGCTAGTAAGTGCTATGTGTCTGAGGCCGGATTTGAACTCAGAGCCTCCTGACTCCAGGGCTGTGCTCTATCCACTGTGCTACCTAACTGCCCCGAGAGACTACTTTTTGCTTTTCTTTGTATTCCCAGCTCTTAGTAGTGCCTGTGACATAGTAGTCCCTTAACAAATGCTCCTTGACTGTTGACTGATTGACTGCCACTTATGACCTGTGTGACCATAGGCAAGTTATTCTCTCTAGGCTTCAGTTTCCAATAGAGAATGGAGGGGCATCAGACTAGATAAATGGAAGTCCTTTCCAGCTCTAAATCCACTATATTGTGATTCCTGCTGTACTTTAAATGTACTTAAACAGGGGACTCTTGGATGTCAAGACAATTCAAGCCTCCTTCGAGGCTTGTAGAGGTCCCTGTGCTAGCAACGATAACAAAGGTTTCATATGCTATTTTGTAAGATCTTTATATATTTTCATATAATCACAGATATGATATAGGCATAAAATTACTTACGTTTCCTGCTTTTTTTTCTTGTTGATTTAGAGAAAAAAATATAAACTAATCACAATACTAATAAAGGGTTCCCCCCTCTTTAGTAGTAAAAATGGTGAAATTTAAATCCTTTTATATTTGATGGCTGAACATTCAATTTTGGGGTTGGGGGTATCAGGGAAGGATGTACATTTTTAGTTTTACCTTTATATTCTTTATATATTTGTATGAGTACTTGTTTTCTCATCTGTTAGAATGTAAGCTTCGAAGGGTAGGGTGTATTAAATTCATTGTATTTGTATCAGTGGTGCTAGAACAATGCCTTGCACATAGCACACATTTAATAGAGCAGTGCTGTGGATTGAGCACTGGGCCTTGAATCAGGAAGACCTGAGTTCAAATCCAAATTCAGACATTTACTATTTGCATGACCCTAATCAATCACTTAACCTATGACTGCCTCGGTTTCCTCAACTATAAAAAGAGGAGGGATAATAACATCTATCTCCCAAGGTTGTTGTGAGGATAAAATGAGCAAACATTTTAAAAATGCTTAGCATGGTGCCTGGCACATAGGACATGTTTAATAAACACTTATTTTCTACATTAATAAATGTGTGATGATTGATTGCTTATTGGGCTACTAAACATCCAGCGTTCTCACTCTGTCTTCTATTATTTCTATACCTTTGTTTATGCTGTACGCCATTACTGGAATGGGTTCTTTCTTCCCTCCTCCATGTTCTTTGCCTCAATCTACCTATTAAAATATCTTCCTTTCTCCCAATGCCCAATTCAATTGACGTACTCTCCATGAAACTTTCTTTGTGGTTTCTCTCTCCTCAAATTTCTCACAGCAAAATGATTCTCATTTATAACCTTATCCTAGTCTACTTGGTATCACGCTTATTTTTATGTATAGTTTGTCTTCCACCAACCTTCTTGAAGTCAAGAGCTATGTCTTTATCTTTTTAAAAATTTATTTTATTTTCATTTCATGGAACAAAATAAGCATTTCCATAACACAGTACAATAAATCTACCATGTACAACTTGCTATTCTTTCCAAATATACAACGTTATCATAGAAATTTCTTTTTTTTTAATTTCATCTTTTTATTCCTACATGGGAATAAGGCACCTAGAGGTAGCTAGGTGGTAGAGTAGATGGAATGCTAGGCCTGGGGTCAGGAAGATCTGAGTTCAAATTCAAATTTAGATATTCACTAGTTATATGATCCTGGAAAAAATCACTTAACTGCTGTTTGCCTCAGGTTCCTTAATTGTAAAATTCAGATAATAATAGCAAGTATTTCAAGGGTTGTTGTGAAGATAAAATGAGATATTATTTTATAAAGCACTTAGAACAGTGCCTGGTACATAGTAGGCACTTGATAAATGCTTATTCCCTTCCCCTTCCCCTATATATTGGTATGATGGTTAATATGTTTGTTGAATTGAATCAAGTCATAGGTTTCATGTCTTGAAATATCTACTGTTTTATCTCAGTTACCATTATCACTGGCTTGATTTCATCTATTTGGCTATGGAGGAAAGAGAGCAGCCACATAGCTCTCACTCTTTCTCTATTCTTTCAATATCTCACATTTCTCTTCCTCTGACTGTGAGACAGTCAATTGCTAGAACATGAGGATAAACACCTCAGTCTGAAAAAGCAATGATTTCAATGATTTGCTCTCTCTGTGTCCTAAGATCATTGGATGCTTCATTCCTCCTCCCTCTCTTCTCAAATAAAACCCATTCTCTTGCGGAAATTAGGATCTTCTGACTTAGGAATAGAAATGTCCAGTTTGCTTTGCCAATTTTTGCCTTACTGAGTGAATAAAAGAAAGTTAACCTTCCTTTTGAAAGGTTTCTGCCACTGTAAAGAATAGACTATGTAACAGATTCACTGTCCCCCCAAATATTTTTAGTGTATCTATCAATGATGTCCAGAACAATTGGAAAGTGAAAAATTCTATTTGTCAGTTGTTTGTTCTGCTTAATTCCTAAACTATATTAGGTGCTTTCCTTCTTCCTCCAGCGAGGTGGCATAGGAGATAGAGCATTGGGCTTGGAATCAGGAAGGCTCATCTTTCTGAGTTAAAATCTGGCCTCACACATTTACTAGCTGTGTGACTCTGGGCAAGTCATTCAACCCTGTTTGTCTCAGTGTTCTTATTGGTAAAATGAGCTAGAGAAGGAAATGGCAAACCTCTCCAGTATCTTTGCCAAGAAAACCCCAAATGGGGTCATGAAGAGTCAGATACAACTGAACAACAACTTCCCCCTCCCAGAATTGAATTGATGGAACTGAATAGTTGTTTTGGAATTGTGTAGACCAGAGTTATCAAACAGAGGGATGGACAGCAAGTATGCCTGTGTAGCTGGATAATAGAGCCAATGGAATGGAGGGAAGGGTAAGAAACCTGGGAAGGTAGGAAGAAGTCAAATTGTGAAGAACTTTAAATACCCAAAAGAGGCTTTTATATTTGATGCTGGAGTCAACAGAGAGCCACTGAAGTTTACTGAGTTTGAGAGTAAAGTAGGTGTGGGGTGGTGACGTGATCAAACCTACATTCAAAGTTTGTGTCAAAGGCTCCAAAGAGGTCAAGAACTTTTAAGATTAAGAAAATGCCATTAGATTTGGCAATTTAGAGACCACTGATGATTTTGAACAGATGAGGTGCCATTGAATGACCAGGTCAGAAGCCAGACTGCAGAGAGTTTAGAAGTAGGTGAGAGGAGAGGAAATGGAAGTATCCAGTGTAGATTGCTTTCTCATGGAGTTTAGAAAGGAGAGATATGGGACAGTAGATAGCTGAAGTGGGAAAAATCAATGAGGGTTTTCTAAGTATGGAAAAGACAGACCATGTTTATAGGCAAATGAGGAGTCGGTAGAAATGGAAAGATTGAAAATAAGAAAGATTGTGGACCTGACAGCTTGGGAAATCTGCTAGAAAAGACAGGGGATGGAATCAAGGGTGCATGTAGAGAAGTTTCAATTGGTAAGGAGAAGAGAGGGCACCTCTTCAACAGAAATAGGAATGAAGGAGGATTTAATGGGAAAAGATATCTGAGTAGAAAGAAATGAAGAAGAAAAGAGAGCTCTCAGCTAATAGACTCAACAAAGTATGATGGAGCGAGAGAACACAATGGGAGACTTGAGGAAGGATGAAAAGGTTGGGAATAACTACTATGGTTAGTAGCATAGGGAGGTAAAGGATTGCTTTGTTTTTTTGTGGTGTCTGACTCTCTGTGGACACATTTGGGATTTTCTTGGCAAAGATTCTCGAGTGGTTTGCCATTTCCTTCTCCAGCACATTTTACACATTAGGAAACTGAGGCAAACAGGGTTTAGTGACTTGCCCAGGATCAGACAGCTAGTAAGTGTCTGAGGCCAGATTTGAACACAAGTGTTCCTGATTCCAGAGCACTCTATCCACTGCACCACTTGGCTGCCTTGCTATAGTGAGGTCTCAGCTGACCTTATGTACCATAAATTTGTAGTAGACTCAATTAATACCTTAGGAAGTAGATTTCTTAAGCACGGGGGGCTGATTTTTGTCTTAGTATCTCCAGCACTTAGCACAATGCCTAGCAGATAGACTTAAGGATTGGATTGGTGATTTCATTAGGACAGGCATTCCCAGTTAAGAAAATTTTGTCTGCAAATATAGATTGGCATCTTCTCTACAACTTGTAGCCTTTCAGAGTTTAGTGCCTAGAACACTGAAAGATTAAGGGACTTGCCAGTAGGGTCAGAAGTAAGTGTTAGTGAATACAAGTCCTGTTCTCTAACCACTAGCACTTAATAAATGCTTGTTGATTGGCTCATTGATTTTGAAATATTGAGAGGTAGGCTACCATAATGGATAGAAGACTGAACTTGGAGTCAGAAAGATCTCAGTTCAAATGGGAGGCAGCTATGTGCCATATTGAGTTTCATACTGGATCTAGAGTGAGAAAGGCCAAACTTAGAAACTCTGCCTACTCAATAAAGTCTTAGTGGCTCCCTATCACATCCACGATCAAATATAATGTCTTTTAAAACTGTTATCTTTTGTTTTCACATCACATTCATTTCTGACATAGCTGGAGACAGTAGAGACCCCCCATGTAGGGAGATAGAGGGAGTCCCAAATAGGTAGTAATGCCCATCGGTGGTGACGGGCTGTCATTACACAATGACAGTGACTCAAAAGGAGGCAGAATAGACATCTCTAGCCTCTTTTCCATTCACCCTTCTCAAAGGAAGACTTTCATTCCTGCCAGGAGGGGAAGCAAGAGGTTTGGGCTGGGGGCCATCACTCTGCTCTCCTCAGAGAGAAGGGTTATCAGACTATAAGTATATTTATCTGCTCCCTGTCCAGGAGATATGATTGAGTTTCATCTAAGTATTGATCACTTTATCATTTTAGAGGGAAGGAGGACACAAAGTTCTACATCCAGGTGTTGATCCCTTACCCACCTGACACCTGTTCCACAACGAATGTACGTAGAGAATAGAAAAGGAACTGTCATAGCAAAACAGAAATCAGTGAAGATACACATAGGAGGACATTTAACAGGCAACACAGAGTGAAGGAGCTCTCCCACTGAGAGCAAGGTAGGGGGAGACAGAGAGAGACAGAGAGAGAGAGACAGAGTTAGAGTTCTAGATCTCATCCAAGGGGAAGCTACCTGAAGTGTCTAGAGTAGCAAGCTGAGATTAGGAACATGACGGAGACTGCCCACCCTTCTCATGTCTTCCTAGAATCCTTTCCCTCAACAACCTGAAGTGGGCTTGGCCTCTTCCATCTTCTCTCCTGAAGCTGGAAGCAAAGACTCTTACTTGGATGGTTCTGAAAGGGGTCTTCTGCTTGAAGAGTCCCCAAAAGGGGAGACTAGCTGAGAAGCTTCTTCCAACTCTACCCCTCCCCGAACATAGGGCAGAACTTTCATCCCCACCAACGAGGAGAGAATCTCATAGCAATGGGTTTTGGGACAGGGGTTACACTGGTATAGCCCTCTCCACAACCTCTTATAAACCTTCCGCAGGGCAAAAGGAAAGGGAGATTCCCAACTAACAGAGATGGCAGCCATTGCTGCCTTGGAGGGTGGGGAGTGGGTGGGAAATGAATGACAATAGGGAATAGCCCTCATTGTCCCCAGCTGTGTGGTGACTCAGTCATGCAGCAGGATGAGTATTCCAATCCCAGGCCCCAAAGCCATTCCAAGCTCGACAAATAGTTCTAGACAAACAGCTGATGTGGCACTAATAGGATACTGACTGCCCCATTACCACTGAAGCAAAGCAGTGAGGTATTCTGGGCCACTGAAATCAGGGTATTTTCTGAAATTCCTGATAAGGAATGAGCAGTGAAAGGCAGGAACCCAATGAACTTAACTCTGTGCTACAGCGTGTATATGGCTAGGAGGGAGGGGAGTGTCCAGTCTTTAAGCTTTAGTACACATATATCGTGGGGGCTATTGGTGCACTAGTCAGACTAGTTTCCCTCAATTCATATTTTCCTTTGTAATAAAAAACAAAACAAAATTTCAGTAAAACCAAGTGATTCATTTACCACACCTCACAGTATATGTAATGATTCATGCCCATAGTCCTCTTCATCAATGCCAGGAGTGAAGTGCGTTTTCTCAATCCTTTTTCCCATCCAAGTTTGGTCATTATAATTATGTTGCTTTGTTGGTCTTTTCCTACATACTGCTTTCTTGGCTCTATTTTCTTCCCTCTCCATTAATTTCCATTTCTTCCCATTACTTTCAGAATTCTTCATAATTATTGCACAGTATAACTTTCATATGGCACAATTTGTTCAGCCATTCATTCCCCAATTCAATGAATATTTTCTTTGTTTCTAGTTCTTCACTAGCGCGAAAACAAACAAAAAAGTCTGCTATGAATATTTTGGTATATTTGAGACATTTCTGTCTCTGACTTCTTTGGGGGCACATAACTTGCCGTAGAATTTCTATCTTTTTATTTCTATCCAGTACCTGATAGTGGAGGCCATTCATGTTCTGTTACATGCATACTATCTAATTTTTTGCTCTTGCTTTCAAAAAATTCTTTCAAACATTTTCTTCTTCCCGTGTCTAAAATGACCAAGTTAGAGCCCCTTTGTGTTTAGTGACTATAATGTCCCTGGAACTGTTTGCCCATTTCCAAGGCAATTATATCTCGCTCTAATAAATCTTTGGACATGATTTATTTTCCCAGGGCTTACATAGTCATAGAGGCAGAACAAATCCTATAATGACAGACAGTGATAAGAAATTGCATCTAGGTCACTCAGCTTATCCCAGGTTTTTTCTCACTGTTGACTATGCAGATTCTCCAACTATTCTTGACCCTCTGATTTCATTTCCTTGTTTTGTTTATAACTCCTGGTTTGTAGATTTGATTATGAGTTATTCAGTAATTAATCTAGAGAAATTTATAATAGCAGAATGCTAAAGCCAAGGCCTCTATTAACTCTAGACAATATTTTTAAAGAATAAGGTCTTGAAACTAAATTCATAGTGTAGTCAACTTTCAATTTTTTTCTACTAATAGAGGTGAACAGTGATACTGAATCAAAATAATGAATAATCTTAAAATAATTTATTTTTGGTACTGGGATACATTATATACTTGGGGCAAGGAGGAGGTTAGGGAAGAGGAAGTGTTATAAATTCCTAATGATTTTTCCTTAGGCTTATATTAAAACTGTTTTTTTTTTCATTTTTAAGCCCACATTGATTTATAGGAATGTTTGTTGAAGGGTAGATAGTCAAAAATAATGCTGAATAGCCTAGGGAGTCAAGTTTGGGATTAAATAATTGCCACAGGTAATCTACAGCAGTGGTGTCAGACTCAAACAGAAACAGGGACCACTAAACCATATGTAAGGATCTCTGAGGTTGTAGATTGAATTAGAAAACCACATGTCAACATTATCTATTCTCTATTGTATTTTTTATTAATTTTGTAAAAATATTTCCTAGTTACTTTTTAATGGCCACACTCAGGAGTTTTGTGGTCTGCCCATTTGACACATCTGATCTACAAAATGGAAAATCATATGTGTAGATTATGTATGTTAATAAGACATCTAATGAGTATTTAATAATATGATATTTAACAATAATTTAACAGTTTATTTCTATATTCTAAGGTTGTATAGATAAAGGACAATGACAAATTGCATCTAAATTTTTTGTTCTTTTCCATTTTTGGCCAATTAACAATCCAGAGCAGATGAGCTAAAACTTTTTGTTAAGATAATACAGTTGTTAGGCTTTTGGAGTCTTCTTTTCCATTCTGTACCTGGGACCAATAATATCCTACCAGAATGTATGCCTTCTTGTATCATACTGTTTAATTGTGTCTGTGTTTGTTTTATAGGCAATGGGAAGCATATAGTTAGCTATAGGAACCTCTCTCCAAGTGTGTATGGTGGGCATTTTTTCAACAGCTGCTGTTATAGTTGCAGAACAGAGCACAGCTAACAGATGGCAGCCTCTTAGCAATCTCAGCATCCACATCACATGGAAAAGCCTAAAGTAGTGATGTCTAAAAGGGGAATTTGGGAATCAGAAATTTTGTATTTCTCATCTGCTAATCCAAGAAAGTGCTTCCTTAACCGTTTAATATATCACTTGGTTTCTAGCTAAGTAGTACAACCAAACCTTAGTCTTTTATGTTCAGCAGGTGGAAGAGCAGAGAAAGTGAAATGTTTATGAAATAATTCAAATTTTAATTTCAGACTTAACATCCAGCTGAAAATGAATGTTTTGGTGAATATGTTACCATGATCCTGTGAGTCTTGCTTTGAAAAACAATATCTCCACCCCTGTAAATTAAATAATTAGCGCATCTTGTGGCCTTAAATAACAAGAGATGTGTTTGATGGGTATAAATAAATAATGGAGAACGTGTCTCTTGTCTCCTTTTAAACCACTCATTAAATATTTACATCCTGTAGATTATTCAGTTCATTCCATTTTCACATCTCAAGTTGGGTGACCGGCATTTAGCCAGTGAAATGGACCAAAAGTGGACTGGGGCATTATTTTGTTTGAAAATAAAATATTGATTTTTTTTTCATGCAGGTGAGACTAAGAATTTTTTAATGAATTTTAAAGACCACTTAGAAATATAAAATATTTTCTTGGTCTGCCTGTTTGCTCTCCTATAACACAGAGAATCTAAAGTAAATTTGCAAAAATATCAGAAGCATAATTCTTGAAAATTCAAGTACATATATATGTATATATATATATATATATATATATGAATTACATAAAGAGCTACATAGTACATAATCAATGAATTAGAATGAGAAGGAACTTTGGTGGCAATCAAGTCCAGCTCCATTACTTTAGAGTTCAGGAAAAGTTAAAATGCTTTTTAGACTTTGTTTTGATCTGTAACTTCATCAGTGTTGTGAGTTTCTTAAGGACTTTTTGTTTAGTTGCATCCAACTCTTTGTGACCTCATGTGGGTTTTTCTTGGTAAAGACACTGGAGTGGTTTGCCATTTCCTTCTCCAGCTCATTTTGCAAACAAGGAAACTGAGGCAAACAGTTAAGTGACTTGCCCAGGGTCACACAGCTAAAAAGTGTCTGAAGCCAGATTTGAACTCAGGAAAATGAGTCTTTTTGACTGCAGGCCCGGCACTTCATCCACTGCCACCATCTAGCTGCCCAAAGGGTAGGAGTTCTCTTTTATTTTTCTCCATCTCTTAGCATAGTGCCTGGTAAATAGTAGGCATTTAACAATGTTTATTGACTGACTAACGGTAAGTAACTTCACATGCCAACATAGGGGAGTATCTTCTCTGCTACTTAGAGTCTAATAAAGTTACCTGGGTCATCGAAAGGTAAAGTAGCTTTTTAAGGGTTACGCAGCCAGTATTTTCTGTCAGAGGCTGAATGTGAACACTGCACTTTCGGATTCTGAGTCCTCCTCTCTAACCTCAACTCCATATTGCCTCTCCTTTGTCTTTCCAGGGTGTTTTTGTTTTTAAAAGATGCTCCCAAACTTTATGCATCCTGTAGCCATCCATTACATTACTATCCCCGACCCATCTAGGTAAACTGCAGTCTCTTGATACAGCAATGTCTGATCATACATACAGAACTGAATGGGACCTTAGAGGTCACCTAGTTTAATTCTTTCTTTTTATAGATGAAGAAACTGAGGCCCAAAGAGGTTAAGTGACTTGTACAAGGTCAATCAATCAATAAACATTCATTAAAGTGCCTACTATGTGCCAGGCACTGTGCTAAGTGCTGAGGATACAAAAAGAGGAAAAAGACAGTCCTTGCCCCCAAGGAGCCTAGATGTTCACAGGGAGACAACATGCAAGTAAACATAGACAAAGCAAGCTATGTTCAGGATAAATAGGAAATAACTAACAGAGGAAAAACTCTGGAATTGAGAGGTTGGGGAAGGTTTCCTATACAAGGTGGAATTTTAGTTGGAGCTTAAAGGAAGCCAGATAAAGACTTACCTGAAATGATGCAAAGTGAAATGAGGAGAACTAGGAGAATGTTGCACAGAGTAATAGCAATACTGTAAGATGATCAATTGTAAATGACTTAGCTATCGCAGCGCTACAATAATCCAAGACAACTCTGAAGGACTTATGATAAAAAATGCTATCCATCCCCAGAGAAAGAACTGATGGAGTCTGAAAACAGATCAAAGCATACTTGTTTTACTTTCTTCATTTTTCTTGGGTTTTTATTTTGGTCTGTATTTTCTTTTATAATATGAATAATATGGAAATATGTTTTGCATGACTACACACATATAACCTATATCAAATTGCTTGCCTCCTGAATGAGGGGGGTGGAGCGAAGGAGAAAATTTGAAGCTCAATTTTTAAAACGAATGTTGAAAATGGTTTTTATGTGTAATTGGGGAAAAATAAAATTCTAAATAAAAAAATAAAAATAAAGGAAGACAGATCTCATAAGTAATAAGCCACAGTCAGAATTTGAACCCTAGTTTTCTACTTTCAAATCCAGTATTTTCCATAGGACCATACTGCTTCCCAGGAGTCATCGGCTCTATTGGAATCTGCGAACAATAATAACTTTTTCTTGGTAGCCACTTGAGTAAATGTTAATTTACATACATGCATACACACACACAGACACTAGTGAAATCTGCTTAGCAGAACATCTGATATTCCATCAAAAATATATCATTTGGCCTGTCATTCTTATAACATAGGTGGGTTGTTCAGTACGAGAAGGTGGTATCAAACACCTTTCATTAAATATGTAACCAAAGACATAAATGAGCCCATAATCTAGTTAATTATATATTTTCTATAAAATAAGCTCTTTATTAAAAATGAATAGCATTAATTAAGCCAATCCCTAATCACTGTTTTGGCAACAGTTACAGGAGAATAACTTATGTACAAATTAATTGCCTTAATGTAATGTCAGTTTTTATTAGTCACAACTTATCCTTGATTTTCCTTATTCTGGTATAAGCAGAAAGCTTTCTTTTTAGACATGCTTCTCTTTCCCTTTTCAGCAAAAGGATTTCACTTTTGCTCCCCAAACTTTCTACTCTTACCTAGTTTTTTATTTCCTATGGCTTTTTTCTGTTCTAAGAATCCAAGTAGTGCATGTCTCCCCATGCGGGAGAAGGAAGGACTTTTCAATTTTTGGAGAAGACACATGGTAGTCTCTTTGTAATCCTGAGTATAATTTTCCACTCAATGCCTCTTCTTCAGAAGGCCTTAAAGCTTGTGTTTCTGATAAATTATTTACATCCATAGGGAATGGAATTCTTTAAGAACATTTTGTCTGGGCTTTCAGCACATTTGGAACCTAATTTCTACTGAAGCTTCTTAAAATCATTATGTATTTGTATGAGAAATTTTAAAACACATTTGATTAAATAAGACCATTTTTGAAAATAACTTGTGTCCTCATGGATTCCTGTCCTACAGAAACAATTTGTGTAAATAATCACAGCCTTTGTTATTCAATTGATATCTGGGTTTTCTGGATCTGAAATCAAAGAACGTTAGGATTTTGTGCTTATTAGCTTATTTTTTTTAATGTTTATCCTTTTTTTTTCTGTCCAGAGGACACATATCTCAGAACTGTGGCATGGAGAGACTGGGAAGGGTCTCTTGCAGAAAGTTGGATTTGAGCTACATCTTTTTTTTTTCTTTTTTAGTGTTGCAATTGGGGTTAAGTGACTTGCCCAGAGTCAAACAGCTAGTAAGTGGTATGTGTCTGAGGCTGGATTTGAACTCAGGTCCTCCTGACTCCAAGGCCAATGCTCTAGCTGCCCCTTTATTATTTTTAAAATAGTGATAGTATTGATGACTTTTCTGTATAGTTTTATAGAGGCGGGGTAGACTTTGTATTATATGCCTACTGTATACATAGCACTATGAGAGATAGAAATACTTTTATGGACTACAAAACATAATTCAATTCATTTGACCACAATATTTAATATTGACAAAGTGTCTATTTTAGCCAAGTATCCTAATGTACGCTGTCTATATTTCTCTAAGCAATGGGCAACAAATTTCAGGATTGGCATGGATTATGACACTAAAAATGAATTCACAGTGAAGATGATTAACATGTACATTTCCAAATATCATCTATTGGAAAAGGAGTTATTTTCCCAACATCAACAAAACACGAGCCAAACCACCACAACGTTAACAATTACAGGGGAAAAACAGATGGACGGATCATGGAAGCCTAGGACAAAGATAAACAATCTAATCATGATCTAATTAGTTAGTTTATTTGAGAAATCTTTTTGAAGGGTTTTCCATTTAAGCAAAATGCTTTGTTGTCTTAGTAAGAGGTCTAATAATAGTTCAATTATAAAAATGGACAACACCAAGAGCAATTGCAAACACTGTGTTTGAAGAAGACATAGTTAATGTACACTGTCAGTGATCCATGGATTAGCTTGACTTGACAACCCAGGTATCATTAAACAAACCACTGCATTGTGTCAGTGGACATTGTTGCTGGCAGGCTTTGATCTGAAGACCAGTGACATAATACAGCAGGTAGAGAAGTAGAAACCTCTTTACATTTCAAAAGGAGACCCTGTCAAGGGGAGTGCTTTTTATTAGTATGGCTTTACATTTTTTAAATTTTGTTATATGTCTAAAAATAAGAGAACTAGACTGTTCTTTTCTATTGCTTCTTCTAAAACCTCTCCCTTGCTTTCTGGGTAGCTATCAACCTCAAAAGATTGTTATAAGGAAACTGCTTTGTAAACCTTAAAGTGTTCTACATAATCTTTTTTTTTTGGGGGGGGGCAGGAGATCACCCAGGTGACATCTAGACCTCTGATTTCACTGGTGTAGGGTATTCCCAATAAGGAAACTCTCTCTGCCAATGCAGGTGAGCAACTATTCTGAAACCTATCGCTTTAGAAAACTGTCTGGGTACCTAGGAGAGATAAAATGACCTGCTCATGGTTACACAGCTAGTATGCGTCAGAATCAGGGCTTGAACATTCACAGTGAAGATGATTAATCTTCTTTAGGCCAGCTCTACAGTTACTTTTCCACGCTGCTTCTCATATAAATGTTGGTAGTTACCACCACCACCGTCATCGTCATCGTCATCGTCATATTCCTCAACAATAATTAGAATAATAAAGGCTGTGTGGAAACCTTGTTTAGCCGATGAATTTTTCTCTACTCCACGATATATACATGTGATGTTAAAGGTCTAATTGTATTTCAAACAGTAGAAATCTGAGCAATATTCTTCTAGGATCATGTTCAGAGAACTGGAAGGACCCTTAGAAGTCATCACGTTCAACTCCTATGAGGAAATTGACAACCAGGGATGGCTATATAACTTGTTCAAATTCACCCAAGTAGGAAGTAGCAGACCCAGAAATGGAAGCTTGGTCCTCTGAGTTCAATCTAGTGTTGTTTCCAGTACAATGATTCCCAAATTCTCTCTTACACTTATTTAGCTGTGTAACCCTAGGCAGGTCACTTAACATGTCTCAGCTTCAGTTTCCTCCTTTGTAAAATGGGGATAATAATAACCTTTAGTTCCTAAGGTTATTGAGAGTATCAAATGATATAATATGCTTAAAGTGCTTTACAAACTTTAGATCACTATTTAAATGTTAGTTATTGTCATTATTATCATTATATTATTGCTACTTCAATAATTCCCTTCTAGTGATCTCATTTCCTGTTTTTCTCACACTGCTGCCTCCTTCTCTGTTCAGGCCTCCTCCATTCAAAAACAACTTTCCTTGATCCTGCCACACCTCAATATAGCATCTCCCCTCTGCTCACCTTTTCATTACTACCCTTCTGTAGGGAGTAGTTGGTCTGCACTTGTTGCCCCTACTTCCTTACCATCTATGCCTGTCTTAATGTAGCCTGAGATTTAGCTCAATTTTTTGGCTGCCGAATTGCTAGTGTTTATAAGGTATTTTAAGGTTTATAAAGCACTTTACATTTGTCATTTCATTTAATTCTCTCAACTCTGTGAAGTGGGCACTGTTATCCCCATTTTTTTAGATGAAGGAACTGAAGTTGAAAAAAAGTAATGTGACAGTGTCTGAAGCCGGATTTGAACTCTGGACATAACTGACACCTTGTCCAACATTCTATTCACTGAACTACCTAGCTGCCACATCACTCTTCTCATTTTGAGCTTCTGATCCATTAAAACCCCCAGACGTTTTTCACAACAATTCCTATCTAACCAGATCTCCCCTATTTTGTACTTAAAAAGTTGATTTTTATATTCAGGTGTACAATTATTTCTATTGAGTACTACCCATTGGCTCAATGAAAGAAGGAAGGGGAAAAGTATTTATCAAGCACTTGCTTCATGCAAAGGATTGTGCTAAATGCCAGGGATAAAAACAGAAATACAAGACAGTCCTTGCTATCAATGAGCTCACATTCTAGTGAAGGAGGCGACACATGTAGGAGGTTTCAGCTGCAAATCAGAGGACTTAAGTTATCCCATAATGCCCTAGCTATTCTTGCATCTATCTCCTCTTCCAGTTTACTCATTCAGTACTTAGTGGGGGCCTACTTTGTACATAAACGTAGCTGGCATAGTGCATAGAGTGCTAGGGTTGGAGTCAGAAAGCACTTGGTTCAAATCCTGCCTCTGACAGTAGCTGTGTGATTTTGAATAGACCACTTTAAGTGCTTCTAGCAATACCCCACCACTTATCAGTTGTATCCTAGATGATTTCAATCTGTGATGGTGGAAAGAGTTCACCATGCTGGCAAAATCATGAATTAAACACAGTATGTGAATAGTTAGCACTGTGCTTGGCACTGAGGGCCAGTCCAGAGATGGAAGACCCAAGTCCTCTTATCCAGGGATTCATAATTTACTTGGAGATAACATACCTCTCTTCTAGTTTCCTCCAAACATCAAAGTCAATTTGTCTTTGACAGATGACTTTCATCACAGTTTTAGCAGGATGTTCATGTCTCTTTCCTTCTAATTCTAATGGAGCTCAAGTGGTGTGCATCACACTCCAAAATATCTCACACTCATCAGGATACTATCCTTATCCCCACAACTTTCACTTCTAGTTAGATCTGTGCCTCTACCATATCAAAGGCTAAAATGTTCTCTTGGTCTACAGACCAGGAGCAAAGCATCACTGAGCACACAACAGCATGACAGTGACTGAGTTGGAAGGGCCCTTCATCTGGAAGGAGGAGAGATGAGATGGCTTTTCAGCTGACACCATCATCAATGTGGAGAAGATGTTTTGTGATATGGATTTTAGTTTTATGGGCACTAGAAATGGAAACAACAGAAATAGAAAAAAAGTTACCTTGGACTTTAGATTTTTCAAATATCTAACGAGATGCCTATAGATGAATCATCCTAAATATAATTCCTTTTCAAAACTAAAACTTCAAAGATGGAACAGAAAAGAACAGAGGAGTCCCAGGCATCATTTTCTCCCAAACAGTGGAGACACACTAGGCCAGACCAAGATCTAGGCTTAGAATCTTACAGAC
Organism: Vombatus ursinus; assembly: GCF_900497805.2. Lineage (NCBI taxonomy): Eukaryota > Metazoa > Chordata > Mammalia > Diprotodontia > Vombatidae > Vombatus > Vombatus ursinus. The sequence continues at coordinate 35,158,073 of NW_020954590.1, read as the reverse complement.
ATTTTTCAGAACCATAGTGAAGAGTGAAAGATGAGGGTGTGGAAAATATTCAACAAACTTTAGCTTCATCTCTCCTTTATGTGATTAAGAAGGGTCTCTTAAACCTGTGAAGATCAATTATTTCCACATACCATAGGGGAAAGGAGACTGATTCTTCCACTCCAGAGAAATGGGACAGGTTTTTATGTAATCTGTCCACTCAGTACATGTCAGGTGTTCTTCTGCATTTGAAGCAATGGTTTGAACACATCTCATATTCACTTTTCAGAATCTAATGTCCCAGAGACAAAGTCTGAGTTCTGATGAGAGGAAGAGGGCCAGAATTAAGGTGGGGTGACTTAGAAATAGCTGAGAAGATAGATTATTGCCAAGGGCTCACTTCTTTAAGTTATTCTAACTAAAGCAGGAGTTCCTTTATTTATTTATTTATTGTACATCAAAGACCTCTTTGGCAGTCTGAAAAAACCTATGTGTCCCTTCTCAGAGCAATGTTTCTTTTTTCTAAATACATAAAATAAAATACACATGATTATAAAGGAAGCCACTTGTACTGGAATAGAGCCATCAAAATACTTTCTTAAAAACAATTTTTTTTAACTTTGACCGCTTGCTTCCAACAAGGAGTCTCTTTTGATTTTGATTTTTTTAATTTTTAACATGTGTTTTTAAAACTTTGGGTTGCAAATTTTCTCCCTTCCTCCCTCCCCACCCACCCTCATTGAAAAGGCAAGCATCTTGATACAGGTTATAGACGTGTAGCCATGCAAAACACTTCCATAGTAGTCCTGTTGTAAAAAACTAAGTATACTTCCCTTCACCCTATCCTATCTCCCATTTATTCTATTCTCTCTTTTGACCCTGTCCCTCCTCAGAAGTGTTTGCTTTTGATTATCCCCTCCCCCAATCTGCCCTCCCCTCTATCAACCCCCTGCTCTCTTGATCCCTTCCCCCCTTATTTTCCTGTAGGTTAGATAGATTTCCATACCCCATTGTGTATGTTATTCACTCCTTAAGCCAAATCCTATAAGAATAAGATTCACTCATTCCCTCTTACCTTCCCCCATTTCCTCTCCACTGTAAAAGCCTTTTCTTGTCTATTTCATGTGAGATATTTTACCTCATTCTATTTCTCCCTTTCTCCTCCCAGTATAATCCTCTCTCACCCCTTAATTTTATTTTCCACATATCACCCCTTCATCTTCAACTCACCCTGTGCCCTCTGTCTATACATACATATAATTTTTTCCCTCCCACTACCCTAATACTGACAAAGGACTTATGAGTTACAAATATCATCTTTCCCTGCAGGAATGTAAACAGTTCAATCTTATTAAGTCTCTTATGATTTCTCTTTCTTGTTTACCTCTCCTTGTTTCACTTGAGTCTTATATTTGAAGGTCAAATTTTCTATTCAGTTCTGGTCTTTTCCACAGCAATGCTTGAAAGTCCCCTATTTCATTGAATGACCATTTTTTTTGCCCTGTAGGATTATACTCAGTTTTGCTGGGTAGGTGATTCTAGGTTGTAGTCCTATCTTCTTTGCCCTCCAGATTATCGTACTCCAGGCCCTCCGGACCCTTAATGTAGAAGCTGCTAAATTTTGTGTTATCCTGATTGTGTTTCCACAATACTTGAATTGTTTCCTTCTGGCTGCTTGCAATATCTTCTCCTTGACCTGGGAATTCTGGAATTTGTCTGCAATGTTCCTAGGGGTTTTCCTTTGGGGATCTCTTTCAGGAGGTGATCAGTGGATTCTTTCAATTTCTATTTTGCCCTTTGGTTGTAGAATATCAGGGCAGTTTTCCTTGATAATTTCTTGAAAGATAATGTCTAGGCTCTTTTTTTGATCATGGCTTTCAGATAGTCTAATAATTTTTAAGTTCTCTCTCCTGGATCTATTTTCCAGGTCAGTTGTTTTTCCAATGAGATATTTCACATTCTCTTCTATTTTTTCATTCCTTTGGATTAGTTGCCACAGTGCCTTGATTTCTCAAATTGTCACTAGCTTCCAATTTCTCCATTCTAATTTTTAAGGAAATATTTTCTTCAGTAATCTTTTGGACTTCCTTTTCCATTTGGCCAATTTTGCTTTTTAGGGCATTCTTCTCCTCCTTGGCTTTTTGGACCTCTTTTACCATTTGGGTTAGGCTATTTTTTAAGGTGTTATTTTCTTCAGTATTTTTTGGGGGTCTCCTTTAGCATAACTCTCAGTTTTTCCTCTACTTCTCTTACTTGCTTCTCAAAATCCTTTTTGAATTCTTCCATGGCCTGAGACCAATTCATATTTTTCTTGGAGGCTTTGGATGTAGGAGCTTTGGCTTCGTTATCTTCTAGTTGTATGTTTTGTTTTTCTTTGTCACCAAAGTAAGATAATATAGTCTAATTCTTTTTGGGTTGCTTGCTCATGATCTTGGCCTATTACTTGAGTTATAAACTCATTGTTAAGGTAGGAGTCTGTTTCCAATGTGGAGAATGTATTGTCCCAAGCTTCAGGGGTTTTGTGCAGCTGTGTTCAAAGATACTTCTAGGGACCTGTAAATTTTCAGTTCTTCCAAAGTGTTATGATCAAGGGCGAGGTGTTTATTCCTTTCCTGGCCTGTGCTCTGGTCTATGAGCACTTTTTCTGTCTTGGAACTGTTAGGAAGGTTTCCTTTCCACAGCCTCTACAAGCTCTATCATGCCAGCGCTCCTCCTCACCCCAGGACCACTACCTAGAACTGTGACCCAGATCCAAGCACAGGCAAAGTAAGAGAATCCTGCACCAGCAGAGAGATCCCTGCAATCCCCCTCTGATCAGCCATTTGATTCCCCCTCAGTCTGTGGGCCAAAAGCTCAGGAAGCAACCGCTGCCCCAGGGAATGGGGCTAGGACCCATGCTCCTCTCTCACCACTGTAGAAACAGACTTTTCCCACTAACCTTGTAAGTTGTCTTTGGCGTTTGTAGGTTGAGAAGTCTGGAAACCTCCACAGCTACCTGTGATTCAGTCCTCTGAGGCCTGCTCCAGGTTCGCTGTGGCCTGTGCACCCATGCCCACCTGCGCTCCTCTCCCTGCCCAGTGCAATATACCTTTCTGATCAACCATCCAGGCTGTCTTTGGCTGGAAATTTGTTTCACTCTGTCTTTTTGTGGGTTCTCCTGCTTTAGAATTTGTTTAGAGCCATTTTTTATAGGTATTTGGAGGGGTTTGGGGGAGAACTCAAACAAATCACTGCTTTTACTCCACCATCTTGGCTCTGCCCCCTTTTAAAACCAATTTCAAAAGCCTAGGTTAAAAACCCTGGAGAAAAATTCAGTCCAACCTATGTCCTAATTATTCAACGCTACATTTGGAAATCTGCTTTTGTTATATAATCAGAACTCACAATAAAATATAAATAAATTATAAAATTTTAGCTGATCCACAGCCCAATTTTGTGTATTGACAATACTCAAACAATGAAAAAAATAGTAATTCAGCTATATAGCACTTGATATTTTAAAAAGAAATAAATCAAAACAACATTGTGATCTTAAGATCATACATAGACTTAGAGCTAAAAGGGACCTTAGAAGTCATTGAGTCCAACCTCATTTTAGGGAATCTGTGGCCCAGAAAGATTAAGTAACTTGCCCAAAGTCATACAAATAGTCGACAAATATTTTTTATTTAGTTTATCTATTTTAAAATGTTAAGTTATCTTTTGTTTTTACTTTACCTTAATTTCCAAATATATCTTTCCCATTCCCTGCTTAGAAAACCATTCCTTTTAAAAAAGGATACAAATGAATTTTTTAAAAAATCTGTTCAGTAAAAACAACACATCAACTGAATTAAAGAGTATATACAATGTATCCATGTCCATAGTCCCCCACCCCTCCAAAGAAGAAAGGAAGGTTCATCTCTTTTTCAGGACCAAAATTGGATAGAATGCTAGACTTGAAGTCAGGGAGACCTGAGTTCCAATTCTGCCTCACACAGCTACTAACTGTTTGTCACTTGACCTTTATAAACCTCAATTTCCCTATCTCTAAAATGGGGATACAATAAGAGAAGAAAAAGAAATTGAAGGAATTGATGAGGCAATATGGAAACAAAACTATCACTCTTTGCAGATGATACGATGGTATACTCAATGAATCCTAGAGAATCACCTTAAAAACTACTTGAAACAATTAACAACTTTAGCAAAGTTTCAGTATATAAAATAAGCCCACATAAATCATCAGCATTTCAATATATTACCAACAAAGTCCAGCAACAAGAGATAGAAAGAGAAATTCCATTTAAAATAACTGTAGGAAATATAAAATAGTTAGGATTCTACCTGCCAAGACAAACCCAGGAACTATATGAACACAATTACAAAACACTTTTCACACAAATAAAGTCAGATCTAAACAATTGGAAATATACCAATTGCTAATGGGTAGGCCAATTCTAATATAATAAGAATGACAATTCTACCTAAATTAATTTACTTATTCAGTGCCATGCCAATCATACTACCAAAAATATTTTATAGAGCTAGAAAAAATAATAACAAAATTCATCTGGAAGAACAAAAGGTCAAGAATATAAGGGAATTAATGAAAAAAATGCAAAGGAAGATGGCCTAGCCATGTCAGATATAAAACTATATTATAAAGTGGCAGTCACCAAAACTATTTGGTACTGGCTAAGAAATTAGAGTGGTGCATCAGTGGAACAGGTTAGGTATATAAAACACAGTAGTCAATGACTATAGTAATCTACAGTTTGATAAATACAAACACTCCAGCTTCAGGGATAAGAACTATTCGACAAAAACTACTGAGAAAACTGGAAAATAGTATGGAAAACTAGGCATAGACCAACATCTCACACTGTATAACAATATAAGGTCAAAATGGGTATGTGATTTAGACATAAAGGATGATACCATAAGCAAATTAGGAGAGCAAAGAATAGTTTACCTGTCAGATCTATCAGGAAGAAGGGCAGAATTTATGACCAAACAAGAGATAGAGAACATTATGAAATGCAAAATGGATGGTTTTGATTACAATAAAAAGTGTTTGTACAAACATAGCCAATGCAACCAAGATTAGAAGGAAAGCAGAAAGCTGGGAAACAATTTTTACTACCAGAGTTTCTGATAAAGGCCTTATTTCTAAATGTATAGAGAGTTGAATCAAATTTATAAGAATACAACTCATTCTCCAATTGATAAATAGTCAAAGGACATAACAGGCAGTTTTCAAAAAAAATTTAAGCTATCTATAGTCATATGAAAAAATGCCCTAAATTAAAACAACTCTGAAGTACCACCTCATACCTATCAGATTGACTAATGCAACAGAAAAGGAAAATGATAAATGTTGGAGAAGGTACGGGAAAATTGGAACACTAATGCATTGTTGGTTGAGTTGTGAACTGATCCAACCATTCTGGAGAGCAATTTGGAACTTTGTCCAAAAGGCATTCAAACCATACATACCCTTTGAACCAGCAATACCACTACTAGCTCTATATCCCAAAGAGATCATAAAAAAGGGAAAAGGAACCACATGTATACAAATATTTATAGCAGCTCTTTTTGTTGTGTCAAAGAATTGGAAATTGTAGGGATACCTATCAATTGGGGAATGGCTGAACAAGTTGTGGTATATGAATGTAATGGAATGCTATTGTTTTATATGAAATGATAAGCAGGATACTCTCAGAAAAACCTGGAAAGACTTACATGAACTGATGCTGAGTGAAGTGAGCAGAACCAGCAGAACATTGTACACAGTAACAGCAACATTGTATGATGATCAACTATGAATGACTTAGCTTTTTCCATAACACAATGATTCAAGATAATTCCAAAAGATTTGTGATGGAAAATGCTAATCACATCCAGAGAAAGAACTATGGATTCTTAACGCAGATCGAAGTATATTGTTTTCACTTTTCTTGTTTTTTTTTTCCTTCTCATGGTTTTTCCCTTTTGTTTTGCTGCTTCTTTCACAACATGACTAATGTGGAAATATGTTTAATATGATTTTATATGTACAATCCATATCAAATTGCTTCCTCTCTTGGGGAAGGGATAAGGAAAGGGAGAAAAATTTGGAACTCCAAATCTTACAAAAATTAATGTTTAAAACTATCTTTACATGTAATTGGGAGAAAAAAACCAAAATAATATTAAGTGCAAGATAAAATAAAATAAAATGGGGATAATAATATCACCTACCTCAAAGGGTTATTGTATGATGAAAGTAAAGCCTACTTTGGGAACCTTAAAGTACTATTTAAATGTTTATTATTATTAATCATAATTGTAAAACATTTAGTTTTTTGTTGATCTTTCCTTTTATATTGTTGCATTCATTGTGTATATCATTTTCCATGTTCTGTTTACTATACTTTATATCAGTTCATATTCATCTTTCCATATGAACAAATTCTTATTGTTTATAATTTGCCAGGCAATGTGCTAGGCACTGGGGTTACAAAAAATTCAAAATGAGAGTCCCTGTTCTCAGTGAATTTATATTCTACTGGGGGAGGCCACGCGTACTCGGTACCCTCCACTATGATATTCTACAAAAGCCTGTATTCCTGGTAGAACCTCATTTCCTGGACCTTTTCCTATCCTCTCTGCCTCCAGCAAAACTTGCTTGTCTTGTGTCCTATTCTATTAGATCCCTTTTCTCCTCCAGCTTTCAAATAGCTGATCTTATCAATGGATCTGAGCTGACGTGAAGGGTTTACCTATAACAGTTTTCTCCTTATGCTGTTTTTTTTTCTTTTGCCAAGTGAAATTTTAATATTAATCTTTAACATGACAAGGAAGCAAACTACGGAGCAGCAAACATTTACTCTAAATAATTAGCCATGATTCCTCTATGTCTTAACTTTAGTGTTCAGAAGCATTTTCCTCCTCATTCTTTGGTACAGTTAGGAAATATTCTACTCTGACAGCTAATAAAAATGCTCCAAAACCCCATTTGAATCCTCTTGTCAAAGCAGTCCACAAAGTAGCAGGTTTTCCATAATGACCCCCGTACTGCCAAGCTTCATTGCTGCCCCATGGATCTCTGCGACTTTGCTTAGCCAACCTCTCCTGGACTTGCTGTAATGGTGTTCCTTCTATCTTCCACTGTTTGTAATCAGGGAGTTCAATTTTTCCATGATCATGTCCATGTCCATACTCATGTCCATGTGCCATGCCTGACAGGAATCTTGACCTCCCAGGGACACTGGAATCTCAATGTACTTATGTTATTTTTATCCAAAGCTGTGACTTCAATGGTGGAAAGTTCAGACAACATGGGGGAGATAGGGTTTTTCTATTTATCTATCTGCTTATTTAATTTAATTTTTTGTTTGTTTTTAGTGAAGAGTCTCCAACTACTCCAACTATAGACAGGATTGAGCCTGTCTATAGTCAACTAGATTTTCTAAGCTAAAGACAAATAGACATTAAAAGAAAATAAATCAAAACATATACAATAGACAATGCCTTGAATCAATAATTAAAACATCTTCCTCTTCTTATCTTTATAACTAAACTTTTAACTAGAATTATTAGGACAGAAAAGAATGGGTGTGTTTCATTTTTTGCCAACTCTTTCTTTGCTTATCTTCTAGCAATGATACTAATGAAAAGTGAATTGACCCAAAAGGGGCAGCAGCAGAATAAGAAACACATTTTGTGACTAATCCAGTAAGTGGACAATTAGAGCCTGAGAAAATTGAGTAACTCCTGTTTTTTTTCCCTCACATTTCTATTTAACAGCAGAGTCTAATTTCCTAATAAAATATGAAGGAAAATGGTTAGTCATATAGCAAGAGAGAGATATTGCAGATGGATAATGAAAGTATAGTACTCATATTCATGAGATACTGAAATATTAGCATATTTTAAAAGACACAAAGAAAAGTTTCTTCTGCCCTGGCTAGATCCTTTGTAGAGGATCATCAGAAGACATGGACAGAATTGCACAGGATAGCATGGTTTTATAGGCTTGCAATCTGCTCAGTAGATCATCACATGAAGGAGATCACAAATTCAAGAACCTTTCTAAGGATCATTCTTTTCCATCTGTACAGACACCCAGATGGAAAAGAATTATATATAATAGATAATGTATAATATAATATAACATATTAGCTATTATATTTTTATATTTATATTTTACATATTTATATTATTATATATAAGTTATTATATTAAGGTGAGAGAGAGGATTTTCCTTGTCTCAGAAAATCTCTTTATTTTCAAATCCTGCCATTTTTGAAAACAGCCTCCCACCACTCCAAAAGATAATTATAGAAGCCTTTAGTGAATATTTCCTATGCCTAAGAAAGGTTTGGCTTGAAAATAAACTAGAATATTGAAATAAATGAATAAATAAATAAAATTATTAAGTGCTTTTATGTGCCAAGCACTGAAATGGCAGGTAGGGAGGGATGTTTTGGTTTAGAAACTTACAGGAATGGTGAATGGAGCCAGAGGAGTAAATCGACATACTCTTCCCAGTAGCAATGATAATATTGATTTGATTGGGGTTCCTGAAGAAGGATGATGAACAGTTATGAGCAATACCTAACATAAAGCAGAGGAAAACAGTGGATGCTAAAACCACTTTAAATAAAAGTTGATAAAATATCGAGCTAAACAAAATTATCCCAAGGGCATGCAAGAATTAAAATAGAAAGAGGACTACAATAAAAAAAATGGATATGATTTGAAAAAAATTCAATCAAATATTTTCTCCATCAAGTATAATGGAGCCAGAACACTTGGACCCTGTCTTCATAGTCTTTTTGATGCTTAGAAAGAAGGTAGAGATGTCATTAAAAGGGAAAAAGGAAGCTGGATTGGACCAAATATATATAGTCCTCCCTCTGTGACCAATCAATCCCAACTCCCTCTGGTCCCAGAGGCAATTGACTACTTCTTCCTTCAGAATTCTAGAAGTAACCCTGAGGAGTTGTGGCTTCTAATGCTGTTGTCCATAAGCCGCCAGCAATGTGCTTCTCTTTACTAGTTGAATTCTATTAGCCTTTATAAAAGGGATTTAGTGATAAGATATAGCAAAATAGTTGCTACAGAACAGTGTCTCTAAAATGGAGGTGCACTCTTCCCTGGCAACATATAAGGTCCTTGGGGAGAATGTGCTCAAACTTAAAATACAACTGTAATGAGATACATGTGTAGGGAATATAGATGGCAAAGAGTCCAGACACAAAGCATCTTTTTCTTCCTTATGGAGTTTTCATGAAATTCTTCTTAAGTAAGATTCTCTGCTAGAGTCTGAAGATTAATACTTTTGTAGAATCAAGAGCTAGTGCTTCTCACCACCATGGTGAATTGAGATCCCTGAAACTACTGCTGTAGTTCGGTGGATGTTTTTTGCATCCTTCTACAAATGTTTCCTCTGTTCTTGGTCACTACCACTCTCATTGCCAACTGTAACACCTCCAGTGGATCTGGTACAAAAATCCAGTTACTGATAAGCCTTCTGATGGATCTCTCAAAATTTCAAGGTCTCTTAGAAACTCCTTTTCTGTATACTTATTCATGTAAGATAAAGAAAGAATAAACACAAAAATAGCTAAAGTGTCATATGATCATGGAAACATAGTGTCTAAGTGGGAGACAAGACAGTCGATATTTCTTCTACATGGTAGCTCATAGCAGTCCTTGCCTTGTTAGATACCAGGAAGGGAAAAAAAGATTGAGAGATGAGCAAGTCACCTATTTTGTAGGCACACTAATTTCCCAGGTCAGACAATTAATTAGAAAACTTGTCCTCATCATGCACTATCAGCCTTTCAGCCATTCATGGTTAGAAATATTCAGAAGCTATGTGCACACACTCAAGTTTCTATTTGGTCCCCTGGGGGGCAGGCAGAGAATATCTATGCATGCTTCAGGGTTAGAGGGAAGTGGGATGTTATACATAGAGAAAGGAGATCCATGCTGGAAATTATACATTTCTGAGGGTATTGAGGGGAAAGATATACAACATATACTAATGAGAGGAAGATACCAAAGGTGTGGAAAAAATCTTGAACTTTATTAATACTACAAATGAGAATATTAATAACTACTAACCTAAGTGCCCACTCTCTCGTCTATCTAATGAGAGCCAACAAATTGAGAGCACCTCAATGAGATTATTAGTAAGTTATAGCTAGACTTTTTTTTTAAGCCAGAATTTTCAGTTCTTCCAAGGTGGTATGATAAAGGGTGAGGTGTTTACTCCTTTCCTGGCCTGCGCTCTGGTCTATGAGTGACCACAAGCACTCTTTTCTGCCTTAGAACAGTGAAGAAGATCTCTTCTCCACCGCCATTGCAAGTTCCACCATACCAGCACTCCTCCTTGCCCCAGGACCACCACCCAGAACTGTGACCCAGATCCAAGCACAGGCAAAGCAAGAGAATCCCACACCAGCAGAGAGATCCCTGCAGTCCCTCTCTGATCAGCCACTCTATTCCGCCTCAGTCTGTGGGCCAGAAGTGGGAACTGGGGCTGAGATCGAGCTTCTCTCTCACTGCAGTCACAGACTTTTCCTACTAACCTGTCTTTGCTGTTCATGGGTTAAGAAGTCTGGAAACCACCACAGCTGCCCATGATTCAGTCCTCTGAGGGCTGCTCCAGGTTCTCTGAGGCCTATTTTGCCTGTGCACCCATGCCAAACTAGGTTCATCTCCCTGTCCGGCGTGATATACCTTTCCAATCAATCATCCAGGTTGTCTTGGGCTGGAAATTTGTTTCACTCTATCTTCCTGTGGATTCTGCTGCTTTAGAATTTGTTTAGAGCCATTTTTTATAGGTATGTGGAGGGGTCTGGGGGAGAGCTTAAGCAATTCACTGCTTTTTCTCTGCCATCTTGGCTTCACAACCCTGTAGCCAGAATTTTAAAAAGTAATATTCAGTAATGGACCAAATCTTCACCATCTCATAATTGACTAAAAGAAGTAGAAAATATAAAAACTCATTGTACTTATTATTTGCCGATTACCAAAAAACATTTGATTCAGTGGAGCAAAGCACCATCTTTAAACCTTTTAATGACATGATATCTTCCATCCATACATGCAGATCATTCAGGATTACTTGGAATATATGGCAACAAAATTATTGTTGTTATATTTCTAGTTCTTCATATGTAAAAGAACTGGAGAAGGAAATGGAAAGCTCCAGTACCTTTGCCAAGAATACCCCAAAGAGTCAGACATGACTCATGAAAATGACCGAAAATAACTGAAAAAAATGACAGAAATGACTGAAAAAAGCAACAACAACGTCGCTATTAAATTATCCCTATTGAATGACTTTCTGGTAATAAATGTGAGGTATAAAAAAGAAGATACATGCCTGTCAAAAGTATTAGCCACTAGGATGGAGGAGATCCAGTACAGATTCCAGGTCGAGGAGGGTATCCCTGTGTATGGTAAAGTCTTCAAGATGCTCCTATCTGAAGGTGACATGTTGCTTACATCAAGATCTTGCAACTTGCTGGAAGAGATCAGTACTCGCTTAAAGGCTTTTGTCTACCCACACAGGCAAGACCAAGTGGATGAAGGCTGTCTATTGGCTAAATTTCAATGTGACTTTGAATAAACACACTTTCGAATTTGTTCAACATTTTTTAATATCTGGGACAGACAATATAGGTGGCTATTACATATTCTAGAGTTGAAAAGGGGAAGAGAGTGAGCTAAATTGCTTATGGGAAATTATAAAGCACTTTTATTGACTGACTTTCCCATAATAACAAAGTTAGAAACATTTTACTATTGTTGCTACATGACAAAGAGTCAGAATACCATTACCTCTCAAGAACTAATGATAAGTATAACACCTCTGTGGTTACATAGCAATAGAAAAGCGTATGGTGGGTGTGACTATAATGCACAATATAATCAATGAGGATCTCTAAAGAAGAATAGGAGCAAAGGATGCTAACAAGACATTGTCAAAAAATGATAGGAAGAGATGATAAACTAGTTAGGTGGCAAGAGTAAGGGATAATGGATGAATGGCCAAAGTGCTCCACCGGCACCCCAATTATGTCAGGAGAAAGAGAGAACGGTCTTCAGCACTTTGCATAGACTGAATGTGGCAAACTTTTGTGAGAATATGAATGAGAATCACGTAGGATGGATAGGCATAAATGAACTGTGATCTGTATTGCTGGAGGTAGTTACTGAATTGGCAAAACCACTGATCATTTTGAGTATGGTTCCAGATCTAGAAAAGGTAGCAAATATGTATGATAGGTATAAAATATAGTTTTTAGTACAGTACCTGGCACATAATAGTTGCTTAATAAATGTTTATTGATTAGTTGAAGTGGCTAGGGCCACGTAACAGACTCACCAGTCAAGATAGTGTGGACACCAGGAGGAAAGGTTCAGAGCTAAAAGGTAAGCACCATAGGGCATGATCTCTAGTCTTAAGAGTTCAGCAGCAGAGCAGCAGTCAAGCGTATGGTTTGGCTATGCCCAAAGCGCTATGAAAATGTGCATACCCTTTGACCCAGCAATAGCACTTCTAGGGCTATATCCCAAAGAGATCATACAAATGGGAAAAGGACCCACATGTACAAAAATATTTATGGCAGCTCTCTTTGTGGTGGCAAAGAATTGGAAATTGAGAGGATGCCCATCAACTGGGGAATGGCTGAACAGGTTGTGGTATATAAATGTAATGGAATACTACTGTGCTGTAAGAAATGATGAACAGGCTGAGTTCAGAAAAACCTGGAAAGACTTATATGGTTAGATGCTGAGGTAAGTGAGCAGAACCAGGAGAACATTGGACACAGTAACAGCCAAGTTGTGCGATGACTAACGTTGATAGGCTTACTCTTCTCAGTAATGCAAGGATCTAAGACATTTCCAAAGGCCTCATGATGGAAAATGCTATCCACATCCAAAGAAAGAACTATGGAATTTGAATGCAGATTGAAGCATACTATTTGCTATTTAAAAAAAAAAGAATATGGTTTGGGTGTAGAACGAAGTGTGACTGGGATTGATTGTTACACGTTTTTTCCCCTGAATTATTTAGTTTCTCTGTATTTATAGTGATGGCAGTGACAAATGGGGTGAGTGTTACTGTGTCATTGCTGTAAAAGTAGCATGGTAGAATTACCATTCTGACAGGAAGGAATGAAGGAAGGAAAGAAAGGAGGAAGGAAGGAGAGAGAAGAAGGAAGCAATATATATGATATTCCATTTCCTCTCTGCCCCTTTGTACCTACTTACTTCATCTCCCCCCAAATCAAAGTCATCTCGGGATATATGCGAACACACACACACACACACACACACACACACACACACACAACAGGGCCTCCAATTTATCCTCCACACAGTTGCCAAAATAAGCAATCTTACTTCCAACAGTGTATTGGTAAATGTTAAACAGTTAGCCCTCTCGAGTGAGGGGTGGGGAGGAACTGTATCCCAATACACTTTTCATCGGCATTTTTAACATTTTCTCCATTACTTTCTTAAGTATAAAAAGTCAAGAAAACAATAAATTAAGCTCTAATTTGTAGCATTGCCTCTTTCTGAGTAGTAAATGTTCACACTGAAAATCTGAATTGGTTCTGGCCCACCCAACCCTGTCTGGCTGCCTATTGCCTCCAGGATAAATTGCATACTCCTCATTTTAACATTTAAGGAAGGTCTGACACAATTTGGCTCCTTTCCAGCCTTATTTCATGCTACTTCCCTTCAGTTCTCTATGCTCTCTAGACAAACAGGTCAGGCGTATTGGCTGCTCCTGGAACTGGACATTCTATCTCTTACCAGAGGTAACTTGTGACTCAGTGGACAGTTCTGGGCCTGGACTCTGGAATATCTGAATTAAAATCCAGCCTTAGACACTAACTGTATGACCCTGGGCAAGGAGTCACTTAACCACTCTCAGCTTCAGTTTCTCCATCTGTTTGCTTCAATCTTCTCAATTATGAAATGGGGATAATAACAGCACTTACCTCAAAAGGTTATTGTGAGATTGAAATGAGATAATGTGTTAAAAGTGCTTAGCACAGTGTCTGGCACATAGTAGGTGCTATAAATGCTTATTCCACACACTCTTCTTGACTCTGTGAATTTTCACAAATTGTCTATTTTCACTTTTAATATTCAAAGATTTAAGGAGGTGATCTAGATGAATCTTAGTTAAACTCTATAGATGAGGAAACAGAGGTCTAAGCAGATCACATAAGTACTAAGTGGCAGAGAAAGGATTTGAAGCCACATCTCTCGACTCCAAAGTTAGTCCTCTTTCCATTTTATTGCCTGACTTAAGAATCTACATTTCCCTTCAAAGTTCAATTCAGTAACATCTCCTTCATAAAACTCTCCCTATCTCCCAAGTTGTTAATTCTCTCTTCTTTATCATTTGTGTGTTTATAAATTATATCTCCCTAAGGCAAAGGTTCTTAACCTGGAGGTCACAGACCCCCAAGCAGTCTATGCATAGATTCCACAGAGTCCATGAATTTGGACAGAAATTCTTTTGGGGCCTGAGACCAATTCACATTTTTCTTTTAGGTTTTGGATGTAACAGTTTTAACTTTGTTGTGTTCTTCTGAGTTTGTGTTTTGCTCTTCCCTGACACATAGTAACTTTCTAAGGTCAGGTTCTTTTTGTTTGCTCATTTCCCCAGACTATTTCTTGACTTTTAACTTGATGTTAAAATTGGTCTCTGCTCCTTGAGGTGGAGGAGGCACTGTCCAAACTTCAGTTGTTTTTTTTTTGTGATGCTGTTTTCAGAGCTATTGCTGGGGTTCTGTAAGTTTTCAGTTCTTCCAAGGTAGTATGATCTAAGGAGAGGTGTATTTACTAGTCTTCTGGTCTATGCTCTGGTCTGGAGGAAACCACAAGCACACTTTTCTACCTTAGAACTGTGACCAATGTCCCTCCTCTCCTGCAGACACAAGCTCTGGTGTGCTAGTGCTCCTCCTAGCTCTAGTATTGCAACCTAGGACTGCAACTTGATCCATGCATGAGAAATGCAACAGAGTCCTGCACCCAGTGCCAGAAAAGGGACCCCTGTAACCTCCTTCTGACTCCCTTACCATCTGTGTGCTGAGAGCTCCAGAAGCAGCATCTGCTCGCACTGACTCAATTGCCCCCCATGCCTGCTGCTCATTTGCTGGGGCGTGGCCTGTGTTTGCACAGCCTGTGCTGGACTGTATTCTGTTCTCACTCAGGTGCAACAGACCTTTCTTGCCAACCTTCCAAGTTGTCTTAGATTAGAAAATTGTTTCACCCTGTGCTTTTGTGGGTTCTGCCACTTCAGAATTCATTTTGAGGCAGAATTTAAAGTTGTTTGAGGGGAAATTTGGGAAAGCTCAGACAAGTTCCTGCCTTTTTTCCACCATCTTGGCTCTGTCCCTCTTTTGTGTATTTTTAAAATGTTTCATGGACATTCTTTTCTCTTTTTTTCTTGCATTTCTCTCATTCTTCTATCAATTCCCCCCTCCAAAAAAAAAAAGGTCTCCCTTCCCAGCTATAGTCAAGCAAAAGAAATTCATTATTGGCCAAATCTGAACATATATGACTCATTCTATAATCAGAATCATTCGTCAACAGGTGGGAAGCATGCTTCCTCATTAGACTTCTGGAGTTTTTATTAGTCATTTCAATGACCAGAATTTTGTCTTCTCTAATTTTTTTTTTCCTTCATGATGTTGTAGTCATTTTATAAATTGTTCTGATTCTGCTCATTTCACCATTTCATACTTTTTCCCTTTTCAGTTGATATTTTTTTATTGTGCAATAATGTTCTATTACTTTCACATACCATAACTTATTCAACCTTTTTCTCTCTTCATGGCCATTTAGTTTGATGGACCAGTTAATAGCTTCACCAATAATACATCACTGTTCCTGTCCTCCTAAAGTGCCTCCAACAATTGTTACTTTTTTGTCATCTTATTGATCAAATGTGTGTGAGGTAGAACCTGAGAATTATTTTAATTTGCAATTTCCTCATTTTTAGTGTTTGGAGCATTTTTCAGATAGCTATTACTATCTTGCCCCTCTCCTTCTCCTTCTCCTTCTCCTTCTCCTTGTTAAGTGACTTGTCCAGGGTCACATAGCTGGTAAGAGTCTGAGACTGGATTTGAACTCAGGTCATCCTGACTCCAGGGTGAGTGCTTTATCCATGGCATCACCTAGCTTCTCCTAGTTTTTCTTCTTTTGAGAACTGACTATTCTAATTCTTTAACCATTTGTTTATTCGGAGTGGTTCTTGCTCTTATATATTTATAGCATTTCCCTATATAGTTTACATCACAGATCTCTATCAGAGAAAATTGTTGTGGAGATATTTTTCAGTTTACTTCTTTCCTTCTAATTCTAACTTCATCATGTTTATACAAAACTTTTTCAATACTGTGAAATAATTATCCTTTTATCTTTTATGATAATCTCTATCCCTTGTATGGTCAAGAACTCTCACCCTATCCATAGTTGTGAAAGGCTTCTTTCCCTTCTCCACAAATGTATTCAGAATCTCTCTCTCTCTCTCTCTCTTTCTACAGAAACATGTATTTACAATACACATTATGTATATGTATATAAACACACACATGTATTTCTATATGTGTGTATATATGCATATATTTAGATATATACATACATACACACAAACACATACACATACAGTCACCCCTTACACACTATGACTTTCCCCAATGTGGTTTCACTATATTGTAGGTCAGCATAAGAAATTAAATGGGAATTTGGGAGGAGTTTTATAGAAGTTGCAGATGACACATGAAGACCAGTAGATGACAAAAAAAGTTTAGCAACTCAGACATACGTAAAATATATGTATGGTATTATATAATATCAACATATTTTATCTTTTAATACCATAATAATTCAGACTTCTTCTCTGGTACAAAGGGAGGGCCAAAAATTTTAGGTGGATTTTCCAGATTGTGCCATACCTGTAACCCCTGTGATGAGGAAGGGATAATTCTCTGTGTGTGTGTGTGTATGTACACATACAAATATATGTATGTATGTACACATATAATTATCAATTTGGATATTTTTTTGGTCTATATCCATTTATATATATTTGTGGATATTTTTGAGTCATTGGTTTGAACTATTGGTCTGAACATAATTTTTGCCAGATTTTTTTCTGGTTTTCCCAGTTTTTTTCCTCAGCTCTCAAATCCTTACTCTCATAATCGGTATCATTGAATTTAACAAAAGCTATGCCCCTCTATTTGATTGTGTCTGGGTTATGTGTACATAATTTGTTCCACTGATCAACTTTTCTTTTCTTAACCAGTACCAAATAGTTTTGTGAACTCCTAGATGCTGAAACAATCCCCAAACAGTGCAGACTACAACTCACTAATACTCTTCAGCCTCTGTAATTCTCATTGATGTCCTTTTCCAAAACCTCCATAGAGAATATGTCAATATGATAGAAATTCTCCTCTTTTGTGTTTTAATGTGAATAGCAGTAGAACACTGGGCCTTTATATCTCTACCCTGGCACTAGCTACAGCTCCAACCTACTTCCTCTTCCACATATCCATGTCCCTTACATGATCCTTTTCTTACATGTCAGGCCTACTTAATACCTGCCATGCATTTTTCAATTGCCCCTTTGTGTCTGTTTAATGAAAGCTTGATAATTTATGATTCACAAAAACAAAACGTCACCAAGAGAATGCTGTATTGAAACAATGGATTTTTGTATCCACAAATAGCTTAGGATCATTGAAAGACTTGAACATTTGTTTGGTATACATATTCTTCTCCCTTCCACCTGCCACAATCACTAACTTCCTTTAGGGTTCACCCTTAGTGCTCCCTCCTGTACAAAGTTGTTTGTATACTCCTTGTCTCCCCCCCACAGGGAGAAATTACTTTGTACGGACTTTATGTTTACTTATCTTTAAAAATATTTTATCCCTCTAGTTGAATGTAAGCTTCTTGAAGGCAAGGCATATTTTTATTTTTTTCTTTTGTATCCTTATCACCTCGCACAATGTCTTGAACAAAGCAGGTGTTTAACACATCCTCACTGAATTCTATTGGATTGAATTGCAAGCACTGAACAATTTCTCAAATGAAATGTAAACTAATCTCCACCTTTTCCATTATAGGCCCTGTTCATTATTCATCTGCAGTGCCTGGCTAAGATAGATGTACAGATGGACTATATCAGATGGACAACTGTAGCTAGGCAATATGTCTTCTTCAGTGTGTGTGTGTGTGTGTGTGTGTGTGTGTGTGTGTGTGTGTGTGT
>NW_020954590.1:34978308-35139798 GCF_900497805.2 Vombatus ursinus | reverse complement strand
GTGTGTGTGTGTGTGTGTGTGTGTGTGTGTGTGTGTGTGTGTGTGTTTGATTCAACTTGGATTTTCCCATATGGATGCCTAAGTCCCTCTCTTTTGGTGACCATGTATTTCATTAAGGAGGCTTTACAGTAGTCCAGGTGTTGATGTAATCAGAACAATAGCATAGTCATAAGTCAAGAGAATAGAAACATCTGGAGGAACTATGGGTGGGATAGAGAATCCTCTTTCTATCTGACTTTCTAAAGAATATACTCCATGATAGTAGCGAGTAACTTTGGTGAACAAATCTGTCTCCCTTGATGTTCATATTCAGAAGGTGCTAAATGAAGTTACTTCCCTGGTCACACTTGTCATGGAATCCTGTATAGTCTTAACATATGTAAGGGGGAGGTTCAGTCTGAGGAGAGTCCTTTTTTAGGAAAATAAAATTTTATCAATGGCTTTTTTCTTTCTGTCACAGTCATGGCCCACCCCATGCCCTCCTCCAGATTGGACCCTCCCTTATAACAAAAAAAAGCACTTTTGCAGAAACTTCCTGTACAGAAATCTTGTCTAACAATGTATATAATATTCGGTCATAATACTCCCCCAACTTTCTTCTATGGTGGAAGAAGTATGTTTCATGAGCTCTTGGGGAGAGCTGTTTTGTAATCATCAAGTAGACATAATGGAATCTTAAGGACTCTCTAGACCCTTAAGTCAGCTCTGTGACTAAGAATATGTGGGCTTCTGTGAAAACTTGCCTGGTGGGGAAGGGAATTTTCTTACTCAACAAACCCCTATGGTAACATTACTTACGGCCCTATGAAGTCCCCAGCATTCAAGTTCCTGAGAAACATAAATTTCGTAAGCATTATTAATTTGACTAAATTGGAATCAGGACAAAGAGAGTTATAATTCTGAAAAATAGGCCTTATGAAACATGTCATGAATATTGAGAATTTAGAAATGAAAAAAACATGATCTATTTTTTTTAAATAAATCCCTGCCTGATCCCCCAAAGAGGTTAACTTCTAAGTTATCTACTAGAACAGGTAGTATTAAATCATTTAAATGTTTGGAAAGCAGATTCATATTGCTGAAGGATTAATATTTTTATCTTGGTAAGACACTTATAGGCTTTCTGATGAATGACACATCAATACGAAACCAACGATGTTTCATGGAGTGCCATGATTTCACATGTTAGGCCATAGTTAATTCCTTTGTTTCAACATCTTTCTTTCCTATCCCAGCAGTTTTTTGACAGTATCGTGATTATTTGTCCGTATCTGAGTATATTATAACATGAAGTCTCAAGACTCTTATAAGAAAGACATAAAAGACATAGCTGGTAAACATCTGATGAACCCTGTCAGCATTCTATTGTCCTCTATTCTTTGCATCTCAAAACATCATCTGTCATTGTAATTATACAAAGAATCCTTTCTAAAGCACTTAAGTTTTTTCTATTAGTGAGAGCACTATGTAAAATAATGACACATTTTTATAACTCTTTACGTGCTTGCAAACCATTTTCTTCTCAACAAGGTGTGGAGGTAGTTAGCATGAGTGATATATCCTCACAGACAAGAAAACAGGCTCAAAGTTTAAGATCCTATATATAATCACATAACTAGTAAGTGCTAGAGTCAAGATTCAAACTCAGGGATTTTAAATCCAAGTTCAGGGCTCTTTCCATTGCACAAAACAAATTAAACATAGTCTTTCCCCATTAATAATTTATAGATTTTCATACTGATTGTCTTCGTCAAAAGCAAATTCATTCCCCAGGTGCATGAATACAAAGAGGTAGTGTTGTACACAGGGTAGATCTGTGGCCCCCAAGTCAGGAAGACCTATATTCAAATATTATCTCAAATATTTACTGATTATATAACTGTGGATATGTCCCTGAGTTTCTCTGAGCCCCAGTTTCCTCATCTGTAAAACTGGAATATTAATACTTGTAGCACCCGTCTCACTGGGTTGATTTGAAGGTAAAATGAGGCAGTTACTGTCATTATATGTCTCTGTGATCATGGGCAAGTCGTATAGGCTCGTAGGGCCCAGCTGAGGTCTGATGAGTTTAGTACATTTGCAGTACAAACAGGAGTTGGGAACGTGAAATATCATTGCTAAAAACTGAATGGATAGGTTAATGAATTGGAAAGGTTTGGAATGCTTATGGGAGAGAAGATGTCAGAAACTGGTGCAGAATCACAACTGGGAATTCATAACCAGGTTCAAGAAGGATCCTGAAAGAGGCAAGATCTGGATTTCAGGCAGCTGAGCTATAGGTGAGGAGCCATGCTACAAAAACAGTGTGGTCTCATCATGTTGCATCGAACACATGTAAGTTTTAATAATGGCGCTAAACAACTGGGACCATACTCCCAACTAGCCAAAACCTCCATCAGTCAGAGCACTCCTAGTCCTTCTACTTAAATGGAAGGAAGAGACGATCCCCCCAAAGTACACTTGGATTCTTTATGCATCTTTATGTTGTCAAAGAATCACAAAATTTCTGAATTGGGTGGAACCCATAACGGAAACATAATCCCCTCTCCAACATCCCCACCAAGCAATCATCCAGCTTTTTAAAGGCCATTAGTGAGAGAGAACTCCTTTCTTATACCACAGCCCACCACTCTACCTTCTGGCAGCTCTAATTGTTAAGAAGCCTTTTCTTTTCTTTTCTTTTTCAATAGTATTTTTCCCCCAGTTACATGTCAAGAAAATTTTTAGCATTCATTTTTACAAGATTTTGAGTTTCAAATTTTTCTTCCACCCTCCCTCCCCCTCTCTTATTCTGAAAATGGTAGACAGTTTGATATAGTTTATACATGTACTATTATGTAAAAAACTTTTCCATATTAGTCATAGTTGTGAAAGAACAAACAGATCAAAAGGAAGAAAAACCATGAGGAAGAATAAAGTAAGTGAAAAAAATACGCTTCAATCTGAATTAAGACTCCATAGTTCTTTATCTGGATGTGGATAACATTGTCCTTTGTGAGTCCTTTGTACTTGACTTAGATCATTGTGTTGCTGAGAAGAGCTGAGTCTTTCATAGTTGATCATTATACAATGTAGCTGATACTATGTACAATGTTTTCCTGGTTCTGCTCATTTCACTTTGCATAAGTTCATACGAGTCTTTCCAGTTTTTCTGAAATTTGCTTTTTCATAATTTCTAATTGCACAAAAATATTCCATTACATTCATATACCACAGCTTGTTGCCCAATTGATGGGCATCCCCTCAATTTCCAGTATTTTGCCACCACAAAAAGAGCTGCTACAAATATTTTTGAACATGTAGGCCCTTTTCCCTTTTTATGATCTCTTTGGGATACAGACCTGGTAGTGGTAGTGCTGGATCAAAGGGTATGCACAGTTTGGCTGCACTTTGGGCCCTTTGCTCTCCAAAATGGTTGGATCAGCTCACAACTCTGCCAACAGTGCATTAGTGTCCCAATTTTCCCAGCTCTTCTCTAGCATTTATCATTTTTCTTTTCTGTCATATTAGCCAATCTGATAGGTGTGAGGTGGTACCTCAGAGTTGTTTTAATTTGCATTTCTCTAATCAAAAGTGATTTAGAGCACTTCTTTATATGCCTATAGATAACTTTGATTTCTTCATCTGAAAACTGCCTGTTCATATTCTTTGACCATTTATCTGTTGGGAAATGGCTTGTATTCTTGGAAATTTGATTCTATATATTTGAGAAATGAGGCCTTTATCAGAGACAGTTGCTGTAAAGATTGTTTCCTAGTTTTCTGCTTTCCTTCTAATCTTGGTTGCACTGGTTTTGTTTGTACAAATATTTTAAAATTTAATATATTCATAATTATCTATTTTATATTTTGTAATGCTCTCTATCTCTTGTTTGGTCATGAATTCTTCCCCTCCTCTTATATCTGACAAGTAGGCTATTCCTTATTCTTCTAATTTGCTTATGGTGTTTTATGTCTAAATCATGCTAAAGGTCTGTCACATCTAATTTTCTAACATTCTATTTACCTCCTTACCTTTACCTCCTCACCTCTCTCATTTATTTTTTGGTTGGATTTATCGAGTTCTGAGAGAGGACAGTTAAGGCACCCCACTAGTATAGTTTTATTTTCTATTTCTTCCTGCAACTCTCTTAACTTCTCCTTTAAAAATTTGGATTCTTATACCACTTGGTGCATATATGTTTAGTATTGATATTGCTTCATTGTCTATGGTACCTTTTAGCAAGATGTAGTTTCCTTTCTTATCTTTTAATTAAGTCTTTTTTTTTTGCTTTTATTTTGTCTGAGACCAGGATTGCTACCCCTACTTTTTCTTTTTTACTTCAGCTGAAGCATAATACATTCTGCTCCAGCCCCTTACCATTACTCTGTGTGTGTCTCTCTGCTTCAAGTGTATTTCTTGTAAACAATATATTATAGGATTCTAGGTTCTAATCCACTCTGCTATCCACTTCTATTTTATGGGAGAGTTCATTCCATTCACATTACAGTTATGATTACTAACTGTGTATTTCCTTCCATCCTATTCTTCCTCCTGTATGTCCTCTCTCTCCTTTCACCCTTTCCCTCCTCACCAGTGTTTTGCTTCTGTCTCCCACTTCCCCTGCTCTGCCCTCCCTTCTGTCAGTCCCTGCCCCCACTTTACTTAATCTCCTCCCCTCCTACTTCCCTGTTAGGTAAGATAGATTTCTATATTCAACTGATTCCCTCTTTGAGCTGTTACTAATGAGAATAAGATTCAAGCTATGCTCTTTGCCCAACCTCCCATCTTCCCCTCCACTGTAATAGGTCTTTCGTGCGCCTTCATGTGAAATAATTTACCTCATTCTACCTCTCCATTCCTTCTGTACCCATTGTACTCCTCTTTCTCATCCCTTAATTTTTTTATGTCTTTCCCTCAAATTTACTTTATATCTGTGCCCTCTGTCTATGTATATTTTTTTCTAGCTGTACTATTACTGATGCAATTTTTAAGAATTTAAGAATGTTTAAATTTAAGAACATTTTAAGAATTGTTAATATTAAGAAATATTAATAATAGTAATAATTTAATTCGAGAATTTTAAGAATTACTCCCTGTGTAGCAATGTGAATAGTTTAGCTCTATTGACTCCCTTAAGTTTTCTTTTTCATTTTTACCTGTTTATAATTCTCTTGGGTCTGGATATTAGAGTTCAAATTTTTGGTTTAGTTCTGGTTTTCTCCTTATGAAAGCTTGACATTTTTCTATTGCATTGAATGATCATTTTTTCCCTTGATGTATTCTGCTAAATTTTGCCAGGTAAGTGATTTTTGGTTGTAGTCCTAGCTGCTTTGCCTTCTGGAATATAATGTTCCATGATGTCTGATCTTTTACTGTTGCAGCTGCCAAGTCCTGTGTGATCCTAATTATGACTCCCTGATATTTGAATTGTTTCTTTCTGGCCATATGTAGTACTTTTTCCTTGATCTGACAGTTCTGAAATTTGGCTACAATGTCCTTAGAATTTTTATTTTGGGATTTCTTTCCTGAGGTGATTGTAGGATTCTTTCAATGACTATTTTGCCCTCTACTTCCAGGAAATCAGAGCAGTTTTCTTTAATAATTTTTTGAAAGATACTGTCCAGGTCCTCCTTTTGATTATGGTTTTCAGGTAGTCCAATGATTCTGATATTGTCTCTCCTGGATCTATTTTCAGGTCAGTTGCTTTTCCAATGAGGTGTTTTACATTTTCTTCCACTTTCTCACTCTTTTGACTTTGTTTAATTGATTCATGATGTCTCAGAGAGTCATTAACTTGCCCAATTCTAACTTTTAAGGAGTTGTTTTCCTCAGTTTTTGTACTTTCTTTTCCATTTGGCCAATTGTACAGGAGTTGTTTTCATCAATGGATTTTTGCATCTCCTTTTCCATTTGGCCAATTCTACTTTTTAAACAGTTTTCCAAGGTGTTAATTCTTTTTTCATAATTTCCTTGCATCATTCTCATTTCCTTTCCCATTTTTCTTACCTCTCATGATTTTTAAGCTCCTTTTTGAGGTCTTTCATGGGTTCACTTCTCATTATTATTTGGTGTTTTGCCCATAGGAGTTTTGACATTGTTGTCCTATTCTGAATTTGCGTCTTGGTCTTCCCTGTCTCCACAATAACTTTCTATGGTCAGATTTTTTTTTTTTTACGAATCTGTTTATTTGTTTTTTTTTCCTTCCTTTTAAATTTGAGCTCTGCACCTGGATTAGAAGGGGCATTGTCTCAGGCTTCTTGTGCCGGTGGCTGCAGGCCCTGGTTATTTACCTGGTGCTGTGATGATGTTGCCCTGAGGTTCATGGAGGACCCTCATGTCTGGTGCTATGCTAAGGGAGTGGAATGGGGTGGTGCTGCTGGAGGTCATAGGGGTCTGGCAGCTAGCCTGCTGCTGAGCTGGGGTCCTAGTGGTGGTGTCTGAAATGTGCTAAGGACTAGTGGGGTGTCTCTGCATTTCCCCAACGCTACACTGAAGCACAGTGGAGGTCTGGCGGCTGGACAATGGTTGTTTGCCCAGGGCTACACTGAAGCATAGAGAAATCTGGTCTACTTTCTTATCATGCTGGAGGATACCCATTTGCCTGGGGCTATGCTGAAGCACATGGAGGTCTGGCCGCTGGAGGATTTCTGTTTCAAGAAGTCTTTTCTTAACAACAAATCTATAGTGGTCTCTTTGCAATTTTCACTCATTGCTCCTATTACTGCTCTCTGGAGCCGAACAAGATAAGTCTAATCCTCCTTTCACATGACACTTGCTTGGAAGCAGAGCTACAATGGCAGAGTAAAGGCAGGGACTTGCCTGAGTTCTCTCCCAAACCCTTCCAAATACCTTTTTAAAATGACTCTAGACAAATTCTAGAGCAGCAGAACCTACAGAAAGTTGGAGTAAAACAAATGTCCAGCCCAAGACAATTTAGAAGGTTGACAGGAAAGGTCTGTTGCACCAGGATGAGAGAGGAGCACAGTCCATCGCAGGCCAGGATCCAGGAAACAAGGATCAGGCCTCAAAAGTGACTGAATCAGCAGCGGCAGTAACAGCAGCAGTGGCTGTTTCTGGAGCTCTCAGCCCACAGGCACTAATGGGGTCAAACAACTGGTGAGAAGATTACTGGGGTCTCTTTGCTAGCACTGAGGCAGGACTCTGTTGCTTTGCCCATACTCAGATCTGGGTCATGGTCCTGGGTGGCAATCCCAGGGCAAGAAGGAGCACTAACAGAGCAGAGCTTGCAGCCACAGCAGAAGCGGGGGACCTTCCTCACAGTTCCAGGAAGGAAAAGAGTGCTTGGGGTTGCTCACAGAGCAGAACACAG
Organism: Vombatus ursinus; assembly: GCF_900497805.2. NCBI lineage: Eukaryota > Metazoa > Chordata > Mammalia > Diprotodontia > Vombatidae > Vombatus > Vombatus ursinus. Next base: position 35,132,486 of record NW_020954590.1, on the reverse strand, counting down.
GCCAGGAGAAGAGTAAACACTTCTCCTTAGATCATACCACCTTGGAAGAACTGAAAACTTATAGCTCCCTAGAAGTATCTCTGAACATAGCTGTACAAAATCCTGAAGTTTGGGACAGGTTATCCTCCACCCAGGGAGCAGAGCCCCACTTTAACAAAGAGTTAAAAGTCAAGTAATAGCTGGGAAAATGAGTAAAGAACTGAAAAAAAACTCTGACTATAGAAAGGTACTATGGTGACAAGGAAAATCAAAAACATATACTGAGAAGTCAAAGCTCCTACATCCAAAGCCGCCAAGAAAAATATGAATTGGTCTCAGGCCATGGAAGAACTCAGAAAGGATTTTGAAAATCAAATAAGAGAGGTAGAGCAAAAATTGGGAAGAGAAATGAGAGTGATACAAGAAAATATGAAAAAATGAGTCAACAGCTTGGTAAAGGAGATGCAAAAGATACTGAAGAAAATAACACCTTAAAAAGCAGAATTGGCCAAATGGAAAAGGAGATCTCACTGAAGAAAATAATTCCATGTGACACTCACCTGAAGACAGATATTATGTCCTTTCAAGCCTTGTCTTCTTCAGGTTAAACACCCCCAAACCCTTAAGGAAGACTCGTGAGTCTTAGACACAAGAGCTAATATTATACTACCTACAAAAAACTACAAAGTTTTTGTGAGGTAATTCTTTTATAAAGCTTAAAACACTATAGAAATTCGAGTTCAAGTTATGCTTAATGACATAAAAGGAAACGGAGGCACACTTTGGCCATGGCTAATCAATCCAACAGTTACTGAGTCTTTACAGTGTTGCTGTCATGGTAGGATCATGGGGTCATCGTTTTGCAGAGGAAGGAATCTTTGAGGCTGTCCAATCCTCTTATTTTACAGATGAGGGATTAAATCCAAAAGGATTAAGTGACTTGCTGAAGGTCACAGAGGTAGTTAAGTGGTAGAGCTAGACTTTGATTCAGGGCACTCTGACACCAGGGCTAATGCTCTTTGCACAGGAGCCACCTTCCTCAAGAAACTTACCATCTAATTTGTGAGTTGATGAACACATGTGAAACAATTGTCATGGTGTTAGGGAAAGGGATCTGGACTTGGAAGAGAACTTTCAGGCCCTTAAAGAATTGAACTGACTATATTTGTTTATAACTAGAATTCAGTCATTTTGCAGTCATGCCCGACTCTTCATGACCCCATTTTGGGTTTTCTTGGCAGAGACACTGGAGTGGTTTATGATTTCCTTCTCCAGCTTATTTTACAGATAAGGAAACTGAGGTAAACAGGGTTAAGTGACTTGCCTAGGGTCACACAGCTAGTAAGTGTCTGAAGCCAGATTTGAACTCAGGAAGGTGAGTCTTCTTGACTCCAGGCCCTGCACTCTATCTACTTGTACTACCTAGCTGCCTTATGACTAGAATAGTAAATAATAAAAACTTTTTACCAGTAGGAAAAACTATCATGGAAGGCTCTCTCTGCATGAGAATTGATAGCAAATAAGCTGGAGACATGGCTTATAGTTTAGAAGTACAGAACTCATCTGACTGGTTTTTGTCCAGATTTTGGTGTGGCCCGCCTGAACTTTGGGAAGCATGCAATCTGTAGTGGAAAATCATGAATCCTTATTTCCCCGCTTTTCATGCCTACGAGAACAAAGAACAGCTGTGCCTGCTTGGGTTCCTCATGAGAACTAGTGCGACACCACAGTGGTATGTTAAATTATATCGATTGAACAGACTGTTCCAGGTGACCTTCAGGCTGTGGGAAACTAATAGCTGCTGATTGATATTCAGGCATGACAATGGAAAGGAATGCAAAATTAGGGACAGAGTATACAATCTGTTAATGTTTTCTTAAAATCTTGTTAATTTCAAGCTAAAGTCATCATTAAGGAGGGCTGTATAAATTAGGTACTGTAATTAGCAGTCCAAATATGGACCTTTGCAGAAGGTTATCTTTATGTTACTTATTAAAATAATTACATCATTTGGGTTAATGACTGATAAACTAGAAAGCTGATTAGTCTACTAGGGATTGGAGGCTTTCTCTTCATGGCTTTCATTTGCAGGTGACTTTCTTATTTTTTCCTTTTCTGGGTCTGTTCTTTACAATGTCACCTGTGTGACATTGGGCAAGTAACTTGACCTCTCTGGGCCCCAATTTCCTAATCTGTAAAATGAGGGACTTAAACAAGATGACCATAAAGGTCTCTTCTTGATCACAATCTATGTTTTCTATGATAAATTTGTCATTTTCCTTATGTTGCTGTTCATTTGTTTCAGTCATGTCTGACTCTCTGTGACCCCATTTGGGGTTTTCTTGGCAAAGATACTAGAGTGGTTTGCCATTTCCTTTTCCAGCTCATTTTGCAGATAAGGAAACTGAGCAAACAGGGTTTAATGATTTGCCCAGGGCAAGTGTGTGAGGCCAAATTTGAACTCAGAAACATTGAGTCTTCCTGCCTTTAGGCCTGGTGTTCTATCTACTGCACCACCTACCTGTAGTTTTTTTGTACGCTATTTCATTCAGTTGCTTTTGTGAAAAAACTTATGTTGTTTTTGTTCTTGTTTTTTCCAGAACAGTAAGGCCCAGGAAGTGTTAAACCCTATCTTAATCTAGCTCTATCTACTTTAATACAGTGAGGCAGGGCTTTATAAACTTTATCTCTAACACCTCTCCCTTCACAATCATAAACTTCCTTGAGTAAAGTCAACAAACATTTATTAAGTGACCACTCTGTACCAGGCACTGTGCTAAGTGCTGGGTATATTAAAAAAAAAGGCAAAAAATAGTTCCTACAATCAAAGTGCTTGTGATCTACTGGAGAGCACAGCATTCAAAAAACTACAAACAAGATGCATACTGAGTAAATTGGAGATAATGTGAGGATGTGCACTAGGAACAAGGAAGACTGGGAAGGGTTTAGTGCAGAAGTTGAGACTTTAGTTGAGACTCTCAGGAAACCAGGATAGCAGGGATCAGCAGCCCAGAACACAGGGTTAGGCAAATAGTTGGCAAATTTAAATGATTCTGACGTGTCACTCTGATAGCCATAAAGTACCCAAGGTAATCTTAATTGGCAATACATTGCTTCCTCCTTTCTCACCTGACGTGTATGTGAGAACAAAGTGCAGTTTTACCTTCTGACCCTCAATTAGATGAGTGACTCTTGGGGAATTGGTATAAAAGTGATGGAATGAATATGATGGAATACTATCTTGCCACAAGAAAGGATCAAGAGAATGATTTCAGAGCAACCTAGGAAGATTTAAATGACCTGATGCATAGTGAAGTGAACAGAGCCAGGAGAATAATTTCTATACTGACAAAATTATAATGACACACAACTTTGAAAGACTTAGAACCTCTTATCAGCATAATGATCAACTATAGTTTCAAAGGATTCATGAGGAAACGACCTATCCATCTCCTGATAGGGAAGTGAAAATCTCAGAGTACAGACTGAGATACACACACACACACACACACACACACACACACACACACACACACACACACACATATATGAGTGTTTGTCTTTTAGATGTGGCCAATGTGGAAATGTGTTTTGCTTTGTTACACATGTTTGTAACAAGAGTTTTGTTTTTCTTTAATTCTCATTTGGGGGAGTAGGAAGAGGAGGTAGATTTTTGCTGATTAAAAAAATTAAACATAATTAAAAAATAAATAAAGGATTCTGTGAAGTAGAGGTGAGGAGGAAATACACTCCAGGCATGAGAATGAAGGCTATTATGGGGGTGTGGGAATGGGAGGAGAGACTACCTTTGTTAAGCACAGTAATAGGACGTGGAGGAATAGGAAGAAAGGCAATTTGGGTGGATTGCTAAGTATGGTAATGGGAATGATGACTAATGAGACTAGAAAGATTGGATGTTGGGTTGTAAAAAGCTTCAAAATCCTAACAGAGGAGTTTCTGTTTTATTCTGGAAGATATAGACAACCATTGGAGTTTATTGAGTAGGGGAATGAGTGATGTGATCTTACCTGTATAAGGAAAGTCTCTCTCTCTGTCTCTTGTCTGTCTGTCTCTCTATATATATAATTATATATAAACATTGTCTGTGTGTACATATATATATATATATATATATATATATACAGAGAGAGAGAGAGAGATAGACAGAGTTAGAGACAAAGACAGAGACAGATAGACAGAGACAGACAATGGATTTAAGTGAGGGGGTTTGAATCAAGGAAACTGAGTAGAAGTTTTGTTGCAATAATCAATAATCAAGGTAATTGGTGAAATAGGTCTACACTAAAATGGTAGCAGTGTAAGAAGAGAAAGGGATCAGATGAAAAAAATTTTATAGAGGTATAAATAGAAAGTTTGACAACAGATTAGATATGTGGGATGAGGGAGAATAAAGAGTTGAGTACAATGTTAATGACGAACCTAAGAACTGAAGAAGAGTAGTGCCTTTGACGGATAGAGAGAAGTTTGGAAAAGGGCTAGGTTTGGGGAGTGGGGGAAAATAAATTCTGTTTTGGATACGCTGAATTTGAGATATCCATAGGACATACAATTTGAAGAGTCCACTGTGCAGTTGGTGATGTGGGATTGGCCCTCAGTAGTGAGAATGGATACACGAACTTCTGAGTTGTACACATAGAACAGATAATTAATCCCATGGGAGCTAATGAGGCCACTGAGAGAAAGAGAAGAGAAAAGAATAGTGCATAGGACAGAACTTTGAGTTAGATTTATATTTAGGGGGCTCAATATAGATGATGACACAACAAAGGAGTCTGAGGTGAAGCCAAACAGGTAGATGTGGAATCAGGAGACAGTAGTACCATGAACATCTTGAGAAGAGAGTGCCTAAGAGGATTGGGAGATCAAGTTGATCAAATGTAGCAGAGAGGTCATGAAGGATAAGGTCTGAGAAAAGATCTTCAGATTTGGCAAGGGAATGATCATTGGAAATTTTGGAGAGAGCTATTTCAATTGAGATGACATCTACAATAACAATAGCAATAATAGCTAGCATATAGCACAATATAGCACCTACCATGTGCCAGATGCAACGCTAAGTCCTTTACAAATATAATCTTATTTAATCTTCACAATGACCCTGGAGGGTAGGTGCTAATATCATCCCCATCTTACAATTAAGGAAACCTAGACAAACAGAAGTTAAGTGACTTGCCCAAAGTGTCTAAGACTGGATTTAAATTCAGGTCTTCAGCTCTCAGTCTAGCACTGTACATACTGTGCCACCTAAATCAGAAGTCAATTGCTAAGGGTTGAAAAGCGATGAGAGGAAAGAAAGTGGAGACAATGAGTGTAGACAACTTTTCCTAGGAGTTTGGCTGAGAAAGAAAGGAGAGATCAAGGATGACAGCTTAAAGAGTGGGGGAGGTGTGATAGAATCTAGTGGAGGTATTTACAGGATGGGGCACGTGGGCATTTTTTTAGACAGCAAGGAAGGAACTAGTAAATCAGGAGATACTTTATTAATTATAGAGTGGTGAGATGATTGAGGTAGCAATCTGTTGGAGAAGATGGTATGAGACAGGTTCTAGAAAAAAAGTTGGGTATAAAAAAGAGAAAGGCCATCTCTTGAGTAAATAGAACAAATATGTGAGTGTGGGGAAATATCTATGAGTTTTAAGATTAAAAATGAGAGAAGAGGATGGATCACATTGTGAATGTGTTCTATTTTCTTATTAAAGTGTGAAGCAACAGCCTAAGTTGAGAGCACATAAGAAGAAAGAAGAAAATGTTAGAGAAGATAAGAGATTTCAAACAACCTCTAGAGGGTGTGGGATGTAGTTGATAGAGTACTAGACCTGGTACCAAGATGACCTGAGCTCAAAATTCACCTCAGACCCTTATTCACTACATGACCCTGGAGACGGCATTTAATTTTTTTTGGTCTCAACGTCCTTATTTGTAAAATGAAAGTATTGGACTCAATGGCCACTAAAGTCCATTCCAGCTAAAAATCTATGATGTTTAGTCGCTTTTCCTCCATGGACCTCAGTTTCCTGATATACAAAATGAGAGGGTTGGACTGTAAGATTTCTAAGGGCTCTTCCAGCTCCAAATACTATTATTAGTTATGCTATGAAGTGAGATACATCTCATTTTAAACATGTTGCTGAAAAGTGTATAAGTCAAACTAGGGGTGAGTTAAATCATAATTTAAAGAAATGCTATGAGAACCCCATTGTAACATGGAGAATCAACTTCTATAATTCACTTATTTTTGTATAATCACTCATCAGTTACTAGATTTGTTTTTAAATACTGGTCTAGAAAGTGTTAATTTTTGTTGTCGTTCAAGAAGCATGACATATTCTGAATGGAAATTTGAGGAATGGAAAGCCTTTTTATGTAAACTTATTATATATGCATTTTAAAAAATGAGCACAAAGCCAAAAAACCAAAAAGAAGATGCTATTTTTCCTTCGCATAACACATCTGCTGTTCCCAAACTGTGAGCTAAACTATGCCATAATATTCCTTAAAACATAATTGCATTTACATTTCACACTAAATAAAGACAGACCTGAACAACCAGAGAAACATTAATTGCTCATAAGCCAACATAATAAAAATGACAATTTTACCTAAATTAATTTACTTATGCAGTGCTATACCAATCACTACCAAAGAATTATTTTAGAGAGCTGGAAAAAATACTAACAAAATTCATCTGGAAGAGCAAAAGTTCAAGAATATTAAGGGAATCAAGAAAACAAAGAGTGAAGGAAGGTGGCTTGGCAGTACTAGATTTCAACCTAGATGAAAAAGTGGTAATTATCAAAGCAATCTGATACTGGCAAAGAAATAGAGTGGTGGATCAGTGGAATAGATGAGGTACACAAGACACAGTAGTAAATGACTATAGGAATCTAGTGTTTGAAAAACCCAAAGATCCAAGATTTTAGGGCAAGAACTGACTATTTGACAAAAACTACTGGGAAAACTAGAGCCTGGCAGAAACTACATATAGACCAACATTTCACACAGTATGCCAAGGTAAGGTCAAATTGGTACATGATTTAGAAATAAAGAGTTATATAACAAAATTGAAGGAGCAAGTAAAAAAGAAAATCAGATCTATGGATAAGAGCTGAGTTTATGAGCAAATAAGAGACAGAGAGGATCATAGGAAGTAAAATGGATCATTCTGATTACATTAAATTATAAATTTATAACACTGGAAAGCTGGACTTGGAGCAAGAAAATCTGTTGCATAGCCAGCAGATCCCCAAGACTGTTGTTTCGTAGAACAGTCTTAAGAGACATAGAGCCAAATTTTCATTACCCTTTAATTTAGGAATTGAAAATATAGAATAAATGTAAATTAATATTTGCTAAAAATTATTTTAAAATACAACTTCTGAATTTTTAGATCTCAAAAAGCAGGAGGTCTGGAAGTTCTTGATAATATTTCTACTTCATTGTCCTGATGGTAAAAAGCAAAGAGAAAAGAAATGAGTGAACATCCCTTAAATATTGTCCACATTCATAGTGTATAGCTAATATTTTTTCCCTGCTCTTCCTGTAATAGAGGAAGCCACACGGTTTCTATAGTAAGCACATTACACAGAATACTTCTATGATATTAAAAACTGCTGCCAAGCTAGCTGTTGGCAAGTGTTATGGTCAGAGATTTAACAAGAGCCTCACTTGCTTAATCCAATCTACTTTCGAGTAGATTGGAGGTCATTGAAATAGTGTAAAAGCTGTGCTACTGAGACTGAATTCTGGTCCGAAGAACACATTGATTTCTGAGGGATTTAAAGCAAGGAGTTCAATAAGTCATTTCAGCTTTCTGGATTTAAGTTCTCTCATTTGTAACATGATGGAGTTAGATTAAATAACAACTAAGGTACCTTCCAGCACTAACTCTATGATCCTAGGATCTTAGGTGTCTATTTATCATTGAAAAGAAAATGTAAAGTATAAATGTTTGAGGTATGCCTTGTTTGAGGAGGTTGGACTAAGCATGGAATTTGTCAGTAACAGAAGCAGGATGAGTAATCCCCACCCCCACTCCTCCACCCCACCACACACACACACACACACACACACACGCACCCCACATACAAAGAGCTCAAGTGAAAAGGGGAATTTCCAAAGGAGGCTTAACAACTTGGTTGATCAAGATAAGGACCAGAAAGGAAAGAGCACCAAGATTACATTGATGGACCAGTCAAGAAAAAACGGGAAGCTGGACTGAGACATAACCACAAAGTAAGTGAATCCTAAATAAACTTATTAGAGGCAGCAAAGTGGTGCAGTGGATAGAGTGCTAGGCCTGGAATCATGTAGGCTCATCTTCCTGACTTTAAATCTGGCCTCAGACTCTTACTAGCTGTGTGACTCTGGGCAAGTCACTTCACCCTGTTTGCGTAAGTGTCCTTATCTGTAAAATGAACTGGAGAAGGAAATGGCAAACCACTCCACTATCTCTGCCAAGAAAACCCAAGATGGGTTCACAAAGAGTCGGACACGACTGAAATTACCCAAGAGCAACAAGGACAGCTTCAGTGTATGGGTGGAGGAATGTAGAGGGAAGAGTCTAGGGGAGATAAGAGAAGGAAAAATGTCAAAGGACGTTGGATCTGGGTGTTAAATGAGTGAAAGATTTACTGGAAGAGTGGAGTTATGTGATGGGCTGGCTTCAGTAAGTCCTTTAATATAAAGGACATATTTATAATGGTGGAAAACTTGTAAACATTATTGTCCTATCATGTTTATCATAGGAACATAGATCTGGTCTTAAAAAGAACCTCAGTTGGAGAAGATGTGGGAAAATTGAAACACTAATGCATTGTTGGTGGAGTTGTGAAATGATCCAACCATTTTGGAGAGCAATTTGGAGCTATGCCAAAAGGGCTATAAAGATGTGCATACCCTTTGACCCAGCAATAGTACTTCTAGGGCTATATCCCAAAGAGATCATACAAATAGGAAAAGGACCCACATGTACAAAAATATTCATAGCAGCTCTTTTTGTGGTGGCAAAGAATTGGAAATTGAGAGGATGCCCATCAATTGGGGAATGGCTGAACAAGCTGTGGTATATGAATGTGATGGAACACTATTGTGCTATAAGAAATGATGAACAGGCTGACTTCAGAAAAACCTGGAAAGACTGGTATGGTCTGATGCTGAGTCAAGTGAGCAGAACCAAGAGAACATTGTACATAATAACAGCCACGTTGTGTGATGACTAATATTGATAAACTTAACCCTTCCCGGCAATACAAAGATCTAAGACATCTCCAGAGGCCTTGTGACGGAAAATGCTATCCAAATCCAAAGAAAGAACTATGGAAGTTGAATTGCTATTTTTTTTCTTCTCTTCTGTTGAGTTTTGTTTCCTCTTTCTGATGGGCCCTCCTATTGGTTTTAATTTTTACTTACAACATCACTAATGTGAAAATATGTTTAATATGAATGTAAATGTATAGCCTGTATCAGATTGTGTGCCATCTTGGGGAGGAAGGGGGAGAAAAATTTTAAACTCAAAAGCATGTGGAAGTGATTATTGATAAATCAAAATAAATTAATAAAAAAATTTTTTAAAAAGAACCTCAGAAACCAGCTCAATCTCTTCATTTTATAAATGAGGAAACTGAGGCCACTTACCCAAGATGGCACAAGTAGTAAGTAGGATTCAAATTATGTCCTCTTCTTTCAAATTCATTGTTCTCTTAGGCCTTTATCTCTATTCATTCCCACTCTTATGTGATAAAAGGAATTAGAGTAAACTAGCATCATGAAGTTTGATTATCTGTGAATTGAAAGTCTAAAGGGATTCATGTGTAGCATTAAATCACAGGGTTTTGCTCAAAAGTAGAAGACTCATCCATATGGAGAAAATGATGACTTCCCTACTAAAGAATGAGGCTCTGGACTAGTGGTGACCTCTTTGTCCCCCAGCAGATAGGCTTTCCAAGGCTTAAGCAAAAACTCAAGATAGAATTTATTAAGAGGCTTGACACTGTAAGAACCAAGTACATAGAATGGAATGATTCTTGGAGGCGGTGTCGAATAATGGCTAGCATGCTGGACCTGCACTCTGGAGACATGGATGCGAATTCTGGTTCTGACACTTGTTAGCTGTATGCCCTTGGGCATTTAATCATTAGGCCTCAGTTACTGTATCTGTCAAGTGGAAGAAAACATGTACCTCCCTCACATGAAATTTGTGAAGAAAGTAATTTGTAACCATCAAAGTACCCAAGAAATGTGAGCAATTACTATCAATGTATATCCTGTCTGTTCATACAGGGTTGTCCTTAATCTGGAATGAAGAAAGGGCAGTTGGGGATTATGATCTCTGGTTCTCTGATGCCATACTTTGCATGTAACAGGCTTCATAGATCTTTGTCAATCTGCAGGTACAAAATGAACTTTGATGCTTCGATGGATACAGTGATAGATCTGAGATTCATCTCAGTGATATAGCTGTTTCCTCCAGTGGTGTGCCTTAGATCACTACTTATCTCATAATCCCTCCACTGAGGTCCAAACAACATGGTGAAGTATGTGTGCGGGGAGAGGCTTTCCCCTAATTTCTTGACACTGTATAGAAACCAATGGAACAGGCAGGCTTCTATCAATTATCCCTTGCTCTGGTCTACCTTTTCCCTCAGTCATTGCAGTTCTCAGATGATATCCATAATGTCTCTTCACTTTCACACCCCCTGGTTGGTTATGTATTGCAGCTTACTCATGCAACTATATGCTGCTCCATCACTCTTTGAGTGACTCTCAACTTTAATTCTATGGAAGCTGTGGCATTTCATAACTCGTAGCTATTTAGCATCCCTGTAAGAATAATGACAAGACTTAGTTTTGGATACTCAACATCTCAATTCTCTCTGCCTCTTTTTCCCTCTGACTGGAGGGCTGGAGGGTAGACCACGAAACTTCTCCCAAAACTTTCCTTTATAGAGGACTGGGACCTGAACTTTCCAGATAACTGAATTTTCCATCGGTAACTCTGCTTGGTTTTGATTCCTGGAACATCAAAAACCCCTGGTGGCCACCTTTCCTTTTCAGGTTCCTTTTGTGTGTTATTGTCTCCCATTTTATTGTAAGCTCTTTGAGGGCAAGGGTTGTCTTTTCTTATTTGTATCCCCAGCACTTAGCACAATGCCTAGAACACAGTGTTTAATAAAAGTTTATTGAGTTGAATTGATGTTTAGAAGATGAAACTTTGTTTCAAGAAGTTTGGGACTAACAAATACTATAAATGATGTCTGTATAAAACATGAAAAAGAAAAATGAAACCGAGATATCTTACCCAACCTCCTCACCAGCAAGGATGCTTTCTAAATGTGCTTCTTGTGTGTCACTGGTACAGCGTATTTATGAAATATGCCTCTATCCTTGGAAAAGTCATGTTAACTGCAATCTTAAAAAAATAGCTGGCAATGACAGTGGCACCAAGTGCATTTATCATCTTACAACTCATGTTTTCCCAGTAAATTCTTCTATTTTTTTTACCTCCGCCCAACTTAGTTATTCGCAATTCTTTCCCCTACTACTTTCTTCAAACAGCTCTATTTTTCAACAACTGAGTATGTGTTCAACTTGTCCCTCTCTTTATTTTAGATCTCATTTGTTACCTCCATCTACATCATTGCATCAAAATCTGTCTTTGGTGAATGTGATTTTCACAGCCTTTATCTTCCCTTGCTAATTTCTGGTTTTATCTATAGCTTTATTCCCTGCTGGTACTCTCCTATAATCAACTGTCTGATCAACGATACACTGTGGAAGAAAGAATTCTCTTAACCATGTCCATTACCTTTTAGAAATACAAAAAGATGCAGTCAAAAGCAATATATATATATATATATTCTTTTAGTGAGGCAATCGGGATTAAGTGACTTGCCCAGGGTCACACAGCTAGTAAGTGTCATGTGTCTGAAGCCAGATCTGAACTCAGGTCCTCTTGACTCCAAGGTTGGAGCTTTATCTACTGCACCGCCTAGCTGCCCCAAAAGCAATAATTCTTAAGGGAGGTTCAAGACATATACCCACACAGGTCTTCTGGTCCCCTTATTTCCTAAGGAAACATTGACATCCTGGAAAATCCCCTTCTTCTTCTTCTTTTTTTTTTTTGTCTATATCTGTGATTTAATTAGTGCAATATATAGTCTTAAAGAGCTGCCTTGGGGCATGGGGATAAAGATTGAGAAGTTACGTCGCTTGCCCAGTATCACACAGCCATTAAATGTCGAAGGTGGGACCTGAACTCTAATGATCTTGATTCCCAGGTTGACTCTATCCACTATACCACACTGCCCCTTTCTTGAGTCCTTTCTAAAAAGGAAACAGGATCTTAGAATCTTAAAAGTTGGAGAACAAAAGCACTTATCAAGTAATACTGCACACAGAACTATATGAAGTGCTATGGAAAAAATCAAAAGAAATGAAGATAATGTGGTTTCTGCCTTCAAGGAGTTTACAGTCTAATTGGGGAGAATATAGCCTAATAGTATAAGCATAAGACCATTTCATGACATGCCCAATCTATGCTCACTTCATTCCCAGCTAGACTGAAGGCTTTTCTGCCTTCTCATTAGTCACCTTTCCAATGTCCACCCGGGGCCACATTCTCTTGATTGGTGGCTTCCTAGCCCAAACCATCATTTCTTTAAGTGCCTCAGACATGCTCATCTCACTCCCTCTTGACTCATTCTCTAGTCTTCTCCATCTCGTCACCAAGTGCCTTGCTTCCTCAGGAGTGCCCCCTTTCAAGCTCTCCTCCTTTATATGTTGTCTTCCTCCACAAGAATGTAAACTCTTTCATAGTAAAGACTGTCTTATTTGCTTATATTTGTATCCCAAGTGCTTAGCACAGTGCCTGGAATACATTGATCAGTCATTCAGCTGTGTCCAATTCTTCATGATCCTTGGACCATAGCATGCCAATACTGTCCATGGGGTTTTCTTGACAAAGATACTGGAGTGGTTTGCCATTTTCTTCTCCACTGGATTAAGGCCAGCAGAGGTTAAGTGATTTGCCCAGGGTCACCCAGATAATAAGTGCCTGAGGCAAAATTTGAACTCAGGTCTTGACTCTAGAACCAGTTGCTCTATCCGCTAGCCACCTAGCGGCCACCTGGCACATAGTAAGTGACTAATAAATGGTTAATTTTTTTATTGACCTACTATAATCGAATACTTTCTTAAATTTGTTACAAGATGGCCAAGATGGTATTTAGTATCCTTTATAGCTCTAAATCGGTTATTCTTTGAAACAGAACCTGAGAAAATGGAAGGAGAATTTTGAGGATTTGAGAGATCAAAGAGTAGTCCCAGCTCCCTGAAAATGCTCTATTTCTTGATTAAAAGTAACTCAATTTCCTTTCCTTTTATTTTTGTTTCATTTACACTTTTGTTTGGGGGTAGTCTTGGTCCCCTCTCTTCTCCCATAGATATCACTCACCCCAGGTAGCAGGCCTTTTCCTGTTGGCTTACAGGCATTAGGGGATGGAAGACAGAGGAAAACCAACTCTCACCCTTCAAAATTCATCTCTCTCAATCTCACAAGCCTGATCTGGGTTGAGAAATACTCATCAGAAAAGCTGATGTCATGTCAAACTATTCAAGCAGAACTCTGTTTTATCAATTATATTCATACCTGAAAAATAATTAATGAAACCAAGGACACCTCTCTGGCTTGTAATGTCATTTCTGGAAGCACCAGCCTACTGATGGCGGCTTGCCACCATGGCATTGTTCAAAAGGCAGGCAACATTCTAGCTCTTTTCTAAACATGACTCCTAGCCTTGTGCCATAGAGTCAAGAATAAGAAATTTGAAGGTTTCTCAACATGAGGCTAACAGCATACAGCACTTCCTCTTTTTGTATGTAAAAGTTTGTTTGCTAAAAGGGAAAGAAAAAGAAATTCTGTGCAAAGAAAATTGAGGAACCATAAGAGTACTGCAGAAAATGCCAAAAAGCCTCTGTTGTGTTGTTTCTGTTCATGCTGGAATTTTTAAAACTACCTAATAATACCGAGAAGTAGAAAATATAAAGGTTTTTTTGAGTCCTTTGTGAACCCTTGATGAAGCATGGTCCATGACACAAATATAACTTTGTCTCTTCACACCCTGACAGAGTGCCAACATCTTTATTTGTATTCATATCTATCAAGGTTTATTATTCTTTCTGAAATAGAAAGTAGAAACCTTTACCAGTCCCGGATTTCAATCACAGATTGGTTTGTGACTATGAAATAGGAGGCGGGGTGGCACAGTGGAGAGAACACTGGCTCTGGAGTTCTAGGACCTAGATTCAAATCCTGCCTTTGATAGCTTCTTCTTGTTGTTGTAGAGTCATGTCAGTTGTGTCTGACTCTATGATTCCATTTGAGGTTCTCTTGATAGTAATAGCAATATTACCATAGTAATATTATACCTTTGCCAATATATATCATTTATACTTTTGGGTTCAAATCATGACTCTACTATTTTATTATTTGAGTGACTTTGGGCAAGTCATTTAATCTCTGTGGGTCCCAGATTCCTCATCTGTAGACTGAGAACACTGGCCAAGATGGTATTACTATTGGATAGTAATCTTCTCTTTCTGCTCTCTGGAAACTTTTTATTTTTAAATGAAGAGCAAGATAAGAGAAATGCACACTCCAAATTATTGGCAGCAATGGATATGTTGTGAAATAGGTTGTGTAAGAAACTAGATAGGTCTCTCTGATAGAACAGCTATCCCGTAATGCAGTGGAATATTCTCCAGAGTAATTGTGCTTGTACAATAAATGAATCTCTGTGGGAAAAGCATCTTTTGGGATTGCTCAAAGGAGGATTATGCATCTAATTAGGTAAAAAAAAAAAACATTTCACAATACTCCCATCCCCTTGATTACAATAAATTTGGTCTATTCCATAAGATTTATTGATGGGCGGAGCTGGTGATGGTTTCCACTCTGATAATTAGCATTTATGCTTTCCATATTCCTCATGGTTTGTGAGATCTCTTTCATAAATCACACATTTCCACAGAAAGATAAAAGGGAATTTAAGTAGCAGGAATTTCTTCATTTTGCATTACTTATACTGATTTGTACATAAACCCAGACACTGCTTTGGCTCAGATCTGCCTGCGATTATAGTGAGCATGTCAGGATACTTGGGAAGGAAGACTTATTTGCCTACACTCCTCCCACTAAGGCTAAAAGTTGCTTCTTACTCTAAGAAGAGCCTTGTTTAGGTATGGATTGGTCTGGATGACCTCTAAGCTAATCTGAAATTCTGGAATTCTCTGAAGGAACTTGGTTAAATGTAGCTAAAAACTATTTAGTAGCTGACACAAGCTAAGTAACTAATCAACAAAGGTAGGTGATTAGTAGAATATCACAATATTTTCTTAGTTAGACTGACAATTCATAGTGATCTCTAATGTGAGTTTAAAGTTTCCTGGTTTCTGGAGTACATCAGTGTTTCCCAAGCCAGAACTTACCAGCAGAAGCCCACTTTCTCCAACTACCCTTTTCTTCATATGCTCATGAGATAATGATTGGTATTTAGGAATCTTTTCTCAAGTTTTAAGCACATAAACAAGGAGAAGGAAGGAGGGGGAGAGAAAGAGAGGGAAGAAAGAAGAGAGAGAGAGAAAAATAGAGAGAGAGAGAAAGAAACCTTGTTAATTTGTAAGGAACAGATGCTCTGTGGGGAAATGATCCAGGAACAGTGTCTGCAGATGAAACAAAGTGAGTGACATTAAAGTGAAAGAATGAAATCACATAGGGGGACCATTCTGTTCTGACTGACTTCAGAAGCTCCAGTCAGCCCAACATTCCTGATGTTTGTGTATTTCCACTGAGAAAAAGAGAAATTAGCAAAATCAAACCAAAGTTTTACTTTCTGATGACTCATTTTCTTCTCAAGCTTAAATAAAAGATCCAAGCACAAACGTGTGACCTCCAATACATCCAAATGTGCCACTTTGCAATTCAAAATAGATGCTTGAATATGGTGACATCCCCTTTCCCATTACCCCAAGGGTAAAAAGTGGTAGTTGGTGCTTTAACATTCAACATGTCAGACTAATGCCTAAGTAAATTTATACCTAAATACACCATGTGGAGGCAGTATAACATAATGAATGGAGAACTGCCATGGATCCAGGAAGACTTGGGTTCAAGTCAGTGCTGGTATTTGCAGCTGGATTCAGTCCTAAGGTTTTAGTGTAAAATACCAGATTTAGTTTGATGCTTTTCTGATTTAAAGGTGGTCACATAGACTTCATAGGCATACATTATTAGAATGGGAATCTTCCTGCTAACTAAACAGGCCAAAGTTGGTCAAATGGTAGACCCATATGAGAAAGCCCCTAGCAGTTGTTCAAGGTCGAATGAAGGAAGGATTGTACTCAAGGTCTATAAAATTTCAGCAGGCAGAAGCGTCAGAGCAAAGGTATACACAAATATAAACTGGAAGGAATTATGATTGAATTTGGTCTGCATGTAGGCAGCTCTCAAACTTTCACCCCCTTGGAAATCTGGCTAACAGAAAACTTCATTGCAGCCTATAATCAGTGTTATGTTTATGAATTTAAATTTGTATTTTTTCCTCTCAAAGAGATGCAATTTTTTATCTTTTTTGGTGGGGGGCGCTAGGCAATGGGGTTAAGTGACTTGCCCAGGGTCACACAGCTAATACGTGTCAAGTGTCTGAGGCTGGATTTGAACTCAGGTCCCCCTGACTCCAAGGCTGGTGCTCTATCCGCTGCACGACTTAGATGCCAAAAAAGATGCAATTTTAAAGGTATCATTTATGTTCAGGAGGGGACCAATGTAGACTAGATATAATATGGTCTCGGAAGAATTCTTTTCCTAGGTGGAGACCTAAATGACGTAAAAACCTAGATGTATGAGTTTTATTTTTGTTCTTTTTTTCAGGCATAGGATAGTTATTTATTTCCTCTACCACAAAAAGGAATGCTTAAAACACAAAGGATTTATAGGAACATATTAATAGACACTTAAAACAAAAAACAATAATCTATCATCATCATATAAAAGTCAAGGCACTTTGTGAGACTGCAGAATGGAGATTTTCTTTTCTTCTCTGACTGGTGCTATCTGTACAACTGAGAAGTCCATATCTCCTGGAAAGCCAGGGCACTTGAGACATTATGAATCCTTTGGGCATTACCCTGGTAATTTCTCCTAGCAGTGGAACATATTCTCTGAGAAGCAATGTTACTGCAGAAATCATCTCCATGTGGGCAGCCATCGGTGACTCAGGAACTTAGAACTGCTAAAACTCACGAGATAGCCATTAAGTCTGAAATGACATTGCTCAGGGCTGTGGTTCAATGCCTCCCACCCAGGAAAAGAAACCCAAAGCAGAAGAGAAGGTGATGAACTATCACACTGGCATAAGATAACATTTAATAAACATAGAAAGGAGACTTGAAATCTGATCTCAGGCTCACTTAGGCAAAGCATATGGTCTTGCTGTGGTGTATTCATAGAGACCATGACTGTTGGAGGAGGGGAGGACAGAGAAAGCCCTCCTTCCCTTATACCGGAAGTCCAAGCGACATCTGAGATGATAAGTCAGTCAATTAATCAATCAATAGGCCTTAATTAAGTACCGACTCTGTGGACAGCACAGTGCTAGGTGTTGGAGCTACAAATAAAGAAAAAGAAATAATCTTTACTCATAAAGACCTTACATGAGTGAGAGGAAGAACCATAGAGTATTCTGTAATTCTTTGTCTTTGTTGTTGTTGAGTTTGCTTTCTATAATTCTTACAGTCCAATGAGGAGGGTAGCTTTTTTTTGGCTCAGTCACCAATTATCTTTGGCACAGCTGCAGCCCCCATTCATGGGGATCAATAAGGGATACTTGAGTCATCCCAAAACATAAGTCCATTGCTGAGCCAGATCACGTGTCCATCTCTGTGGATGGCATCCATGATGCCACGCTGAAAGCCTCACTCTGTGGGAGCTACCCTAATCCAGCAAATGGGGGGAGCGGAGTACTGATTTCCTTTATTATACTCCCTCTGTACATTTAAATATTTGTTTTTCCCAGCAAATCAAATGCATATTTGTCCATATTTCCAGTTCTTTGTAGTCCTCTGGGCATTTGGAAAGGCTCAAGCATTATGTTTGTGGTGAAGCTGACTGCGCAGTTTGTGGCCCGCAACGGTCGCCAGTTCCTGACCCAGCTGATGCAGAAGGAGCAGTGGAATTACCAGCGTCCCCAGCACAGTCTCTTCAACTACTTCACCAAGTTGGTGGTAGCCAAATTAATCAATACATTAAAAAAAAAACCTGATAATATATTAAATGTTTCACACCCATAGATCTCCTAATTCTGCAAAGTAATGGGAGGAGGTGTTTATCATTGTTGTTTTATTTATAGACCTTTGTATTTATAGACCTCTCAGTTCTTCCTTTAAAAAGCCTATATTTTGTTTGTTTCTCTCCTTCCCTACTGACAATAATCTAGTATAGGCCCTCATCACCTCATTCTTCTATTAGAGGCTAAGTGGGATAAGAATAATCCCTTTCAAGTTCTTAAGTTTAATCAATTAATCAATCAATGTGAATTTGTTAAATATTAATTATGTGCTAGTCATGTTAATTGCTGGAGACACAAAAAAATAAAAAACAAAAACAGGCCTTATTCTTAAGACAATATGTATATAAATAGGCAAGTACTATATATGTGTATGCACAAACACATACACACCTATATGCATATGTATTTATGTGTGTTGTATATGTGTATATACATATATGTGTATATATGTGTGTATATAGACATATATACATATATGCATGATTGTATCTATTTTATATGTGTGTGTATGTGTGTGTGTCCTAGAAGGAAGGTAATCTTAAAGGAGACAACTTCAGAAGCTTGGGAAAATAGGAAAATGCTTTATCATTTACAAAGCACTTTATATGTGATGTCATTTGACCTGGGCAATAGCCCCTGAGGTAGGTGGTACAACTATTGTTATTACTGTAGCAAAGGCTCTAGACTCACCTCTCCCAGATCAAGGTCAGCTAGCTGTATTCCTGGCCCACCCACCCAGGGCTTGAGAGGTACCCCTCAGGGAAGGTCAAGTGGCTTTCTCCAATACTATTTGCTTGAGCCTCCATTCTATTGTTTTCCACCAACTGTTAGCCAAAAATAATTTGTACTCCGGTTCAAAAGTAACCAATTAATATCAACTAGCTCACAAATGGATATTTACTTTGGAGATATAGCAAAAACAAAAGTAAAAATCTATTTCCCAAACACCTGGGGAAGTTGGACTACCTCAGTCAAAGGGGAGAGAGGGCTTAGACTTAACATAGTTTTTGTGTAACCTCAGTTCCACCAAATTCACCTCCAAATGTGGCATAGCTGATGAGTGGATCTCTCCCACTGTTGGACTGATGTGGGCAGGTCACTTAGGAATTTGCTTCTCACTCTCTGGCTTTCAGCAAATCCCAACATGAACTCAAGATCCTAGACTTCTGGTTGCTTGCTCACATGACCTAGAGACAACCGGTGAGGCAATGGATAGAGTTCTGAGCCTGGAATTAAGAAGAACTAAATTCAAATACAGCCTCAGACACTTACTAGCTATGTGACTGACTAAGCCACTTGACCTCTGTTTGCTTCAGTTTCTTCAACTATAAAATGGGGATAATAATAACACCTACCTTGCAGGGTTGTTGTGAGGATCCAATGAGACAATATTTGTAAAAAGTGCTCAGCCCAGTTCCGGGCACAAAGTAGGTGATTAATAAATGCTTGCTCCCTGCTTTTACCTTCCTTTTCCAGCTGACTTGAAACTCACAAGATTATAGCTATCTCCAATCTTCCTTCACCCATAACAGGAAAGGACAAATGCAAAGAGGCAAGGAACAGCGGTCTGTGTGCACAGATGGAGGGCCCAGGGCCCCTACACATCCACATACTTATCGCATGTCTCTCCTCAAGTGATGCCAGAGAGAAAAAGAACCATAGCAAGACTCTCACTTGGTCTTGTCGGTGCATTTGAATATGCCTCATTTCAGGTTATTCAGCCAATCAACAGTGGAACTCTTCAGCATGTGTGTAATTGACCAGAACCTGTTACAGAATGTCTACCCAAGCTCTAAATCAGTGAGCAGTACACTTTATAATACATCATTACGCCTTTCCAGAAGCAGGTTCCCCAAACTTTTCCATGTGAGGGTTTCCCATTGTTACATAACCATTTTTATTTTTGTTTTTGTTCAATTGTTCAGTCATGTCTGGCTCTTTGTGACCCCATGGACCATACTGACTATGAGGTTTTCTTGGCAGAGATACTGTCCTACTTACGGACCCCTATGTTATAGCTCATCCAGTGAGGTAAATGCATGAATGACCATCTATGTTAATGATTTTCAAATCTACCTCTCTTGGCCTAATCTTTCAGCTGAATTCTAATCTCTTATCTGCAATGCCTTTTTCAGACATCTAGAAATGGATGTCCAGTACTCATCTTAAAACTCTGAAACTGAACTCATTATCCTTCTCCCTAAACCATCTTCCCTTCCTAACTTCCCAAAGTGGTAACTTAATGGTTGCTGGATCGAATCAAATTGAGCATGTGGGCTTCTCTCCGCAGATAGGAATATTAAACTAGTTCTGGAATGGACTGGGGATTCAGCCAGACCTAAAAATGACTTAGTTAAGTTTTCTATCTATATATCTATATTACATATAAATTATACATAAACCTGTATTCAGCTCATATTTAGATATATAGATATCAAAATGAAAAACTTAAATACAAGTTTATGCATGATATGTATGTTATATATTATGTATATACATACATATATACATATACATGCATGTGTATGTATGTATATGTGTGTGTACATATATATATGTATATATTCTCCAGCACTTAAGTTGATTCTTATTGTCACTCTTACACTCTCAGTAGAATATAATCTCCTTGAGGGCAGATGCTGTTTCGTTTTTACATTTGTTACCATAGCACCTAGCATAGCACCAGGCCACGCTAAGGGTCTAGTTGATTAATGATCTGATTTTAATCTTTTCTACTTTTTTGCTGTTTGTTTTAATCTTAATTTCTTAGTAAAAGTTCATTTTATACCTTCAAACAATTACAATAACCAGCATTTATGTAATGCTTTAAGGTTTATATAACAATTTGCAAACATTATTTCATTTGATCCTCACAACAACCCTGGGAAGTATTATTATCCCCATTTTACAAATGAGGAAACTGAGGCAGGCAGCGTTTGAGTGACTTACCCAGGATTACACACGGCTTTGAAGTGTCTGAGGTTGGGTTTTAATTCAGGTCTTCCTGACTCCAGTTGTGGTGCTTCATCCACCGTACTACCTGACTGCCTTCGAACTGCCAACATACTTCTTACAAAGGATGACTTTTTCGTGGGCTAGTTAAAACAGAGGCTGTTGACTTGTACCCATAGTGACTAGCTGTGCTGGAGGCAGCACAAGAAGCTACAAAAAGGATTCAAGGATAGCAGAGAAAGGAGAATGAAGTGCTGGGGAATGAAGGTGTATGAGATTGATTTCATATGTTATGATGCAACTCGCTCTGTCTTAGTAATTTCATCAAAAAGTCCTTCCATAGTCTAGCCCCATTTTGCCTCAAGGTAGAAGTATCTCCGTTGCTTCCCAGAGGCACTCTCCACTGCAGATGGGCTGGTTTCCCTGTAGTCCTCTGATGCTTGCTCCTATTAATATGTTATAACAACCTCTAGCAAGATATTGCCCAGTCACTAATCCCTGGAATTTGTAATTCTTCCCATTTTGGAAAGAGAGGAAAATAACATGAGATAAGGCTTCAGGTGGTAGGGTGGACATTTATCCAGTAGAGGGTAGGTACAGCAGGAGTTTGGGGGACTCTCGGTGAGAACAAGGGCAGGATGAAGGAGAGGAGGCAGTCATTACCTAGAAGCATTGAGATTGTGGTAGCTGTTCTCTGCCACATGGTCATTTCTCTTCTTCAAGAGCATGAGAGAGAGTTGCTAAATGGACAAGGGGAGATATGTGTGACTGCGCTCTTTATGGTACCTGCTGCAGTAGCGGGAGTGCTGAAAGAAACAAAGCCATCATCTCTACATCCCAGCCCTGCCTGACTTCTACTTAGCTGCTTTTAAAAAATTATTCTGTTAAAGAATATTTTCCAGATTTAATATTACTTCTCATAAGCTTCCTGTGGTTGACCTTGACCTTATATTGCCAGCTGTCCCATTGTTTGTGAAAGTGACACTGGAGGGAGGAAACTTTCTATTTCAAGGCTAGGAACTCAACTTCCAACCCGTTGTTAGAGTTTTGCTCTCTAACTGGGAATATCAACTTAGTAGCACAGTGGATGGAGCATTGAATCTGGAGTCAGAGAGACCAGAGTTCAAATGCAGCCTGAGACATTTACTAGCTGTGTGACCCTGGGCACGTTAATTAACCTTCTGTTTGCCTTGATTTCCTCATCTGTAAAATGGGTATGATAATAATAGCATCTACCTTCCAGGGTTATTGTGAAGATCAACTAAGATAATTTTAAAGCACTTAGCACAGTGCCTGGCATGTGGTAAGTGCCATATAAATGTTACCTACTATTATAAGCAGTAGTCATTTTGCAACTATGTTTCTAAGTGCAGAATTTCTATGGAGGGCGATATTTTATAAATTTGTTCCATTAGATACGAGCCTAAGAGTAACTGGATCTTACACTTTGCTTGTGCTTCCCCTCCTCCTCTGTACCTACCCATCCTTCCCATACTTAAAACCCAGGCCACATCTCACCTTCCTTCCCCGTCCCTCTGAACTGACACTAATCCAATTCTCTGTACTCTGTGCTATTCTTAAACAGCAATGCGCACCTTAGCATTTACTTGTTCTAGAATTATTGGGCAAACATAAACTTTCTCTTTCCAACTAAATTTTAAATTCATTGAGGACAGGAAGCATGTTCTGTATTTCCATAATTGCTGCTATGCCCAGGACAACAGTCTCATTCTGAAACCTGAGTAAAAGCTCCCTGGTTTATAGTGGTGGTGTGTGGGAGCAGAGTCTGGAACTTAAAGTATGCTCATTAACCTGCCAATCACATATTGTTCTCTTTTAAAAGGTAGAAAGTATTTAGTCATTTAAGAGTTCTTCTTGAATAGTGTACATGGTGTACAGAGCAGTACAATAGGCACTTAGGTAGTAGCAGTAGTGAATTCAGAAAGACGAGCTGTCCTCCCTCAAGGACTGGGATGGAAGAAAGACACCTTGGCACATCTATAACAGCACAGAGTTATTTTTTTAAAAGATTTGTTCTCCTCAAAGCACAGCAACATAAACAAAATTAATTTTAAAAAATGTAAAGCTCTATTCATTTAGAAACAAAATTCTCCATCATGCATAAAATAATCCAATCTAATCCAATAAACATTTCTTAAGTATCCACCATGTGCCGGGTATTGTGCTAAGTTATGGGGATATTTAATTAGATGTATATAAATAACTCTCCAAGCTGAGTTAACATCAAGCAATGTTGGAGAGAAGAAAGCACAATGTGCATTTGAAATGTGCTTTTGAATATATGGCATTTGAAAAGAAAGATTTTGTGCATTTCTTGTATCCTTAGCCAGACTATAGACTTATGCAAATAAGCACTGGTTCATATTCCTATTTATTTCATTTAGATCAGTCTTTTTTTCTTCCAACATGATGAGAGTGTAGATTCATTAAATACCAAACACAAAATCAACAATGATGTACTTGACCAATTAATCACAAGATTTAGAGCTGAAAAGGCCATAGAGATTATAGTATTTCAGAATTTGAAGGAGCCTTTGTGGTTTATAAGATTTCGAGATGGATTAAATTTTGGACATACTGGAATCTCAGAGCTGAGAGAGACCTCAAGGCTCATGGTATTTAGAGTCAAGAGATGCCTTAGAGATCTTATCTAATCTCATTTTACAAATTAGGAAACTGAGGTCCAGAGAATTGAAGTGACTTGTTTAAAATACCTAGCCATTAAGTAATAGAGCTGAGATTTGAACACAGGTCTTTTGATTCTAGAACCAATATTTTTTCTACTACGCCAGACCATCCCATAGCACAATCTGAACCTAACCAGGAATCCTCTCTACAATACCACCGAAAAGTATTCATTCCATCTCTGTTTGAAGGCCTCCAGTGAGAGGGAGATTACTATTTTCTGGGCATGTATATTCTACTTTTGGACAACTCTGATGGCTAGGTTGTCTTTCCTTACATTGACCTGAAATATACTTTTCTCTTCACATTCTACTCATCATTTCTAATTCTGCCTTCTGATGTCAAGTAGAATAAGTCTTTTCTAATAACTGAATAGTCCTCCAGATACCTGGACACGATTATCGTGTTCCCTTGACAGAATCACACAAAGGTCTCTAAGTTGAAAGGGACTTCAGAGAGCATCTGTTCCAATATGTACCTATTGAAACCTACAACATCTATACTGTCTCCAAGAACTCTTTACTCCTTCTCTAGTGAGGGAGAACTCACTACCTATCAAGACAGTACATTTTTGGACAGCTTTAATTGTTAGAACTGTTTTTCATACATCAAGTCAACATCTGCATATCTGTAACTATCAACAATTCTTTGCCCTAGAGTAAGCAAACATTGGTAGTCTAATCCTCTTGTGTAACAGCCCTTCAAATACTTGAAGATAGTTATCTCTCCAATTCACCTCATCCCTTTCTGCCCTCAAGTCTTCTTTTCTCCAAGCTAAACATTTCTAATTCCTTCAACAGATACTCATATGACATAGTCCATAGACTTCTCACCATCTTGGTCGCCTTCTCTCCTATCCCCTGATTTTGGACATGCTTCGTTTTATCAATGGCCTTCCTAACATGTGGTGTAATTGTACGGAGGCCAACATGGTAGTCATTATGAGCTATCACTCACTTGTGCTATGGTGACCTGAGGTTTTCAGCTCCACTCTTCTTGTTGCTATGAACTGGCAAATATAGGGTGATTCTGGCCCCCATTACAGGAATGATCCAGAAACATCCTGGCTTCTAAAATCAATCTCTTTCCCATCACAGAGCATGTTTCCTTTAATGTTTTAATACCGTGATCAGCCAGCTATGCTGTCTCACCAAAACTGAATATACTAGAACAGAATATAGTGTTGTAATGAAATAAATCTTTTAATAAAGTTGATTCAAAATTTATTTAATTATATGCATACTTATTCCAGTACTGCATGGTAATTTTGAATAAATGTCAAGGGAGGTCAAACAGCCCAATGAAAAACCTTCATGTACTCCATAATTTTGCCTAAATCCGTCATTGCTGATGACTTGTGTTATACTGATGTCACCCTAGTTGTCCAGTCTGGAGGCATGCATGCATGAAGCGATCCTCTGGATCAAGAAATGAATTTGCTGCAGTCTGGTCCACAATCTCTCAAAGTGATTGATACTTTCTGCAGCTTCTACCCATTGCTCAAAGTGATCCTCTCTGGGGACAAACAGAATAAGTCTAATCCCTTTCCCACACAATATTGCTTCAAATATTTAGCAGAATCTATCATGTTTCCCTAAGTATTCTTTTCACTAGTTAAAAAAAAGTATCTTCAATTGATCCTCATATAACAAGATTTCAAGACCCTTCATCATACTGGTCATAGTCCTCTGGTCACAATCCCATTAGTTGGTGTCCCTCACAAAATTTTGTACCCACAAATGAACACAATACTGTAGCTCAGATTGTGGGTAGTCCCATGACCAACAGAGATTGGGAGACCTCCTCCTGGGTGAGTTTTATCCATGCCTTTCCATAAATCATCTATAGAGAACCTACACGATGGAGCTGGAGGTGTTCTTTGAATCTTTTAATATTTAGGGTAGAGCAGTATGACCCCTCAGGGTACAGTATTCCTTGTTCTTTTACAGAACCTGCCTGGCTCCTTTTCTAGTTACACACACACACACACACACACACACACACATATGTGCATGCTGATTTTTATACACAAATCATTATTGGTAGTGTAAATTAGCCTGCTGTGTCATAAATACTATACTTCCATTTAGACATGATTGCATTTTGTTATCTATAATCAAAATGGTATGATTTTTAAAACATTTTATTGATGCTTTTTGTAGACTTCACTGCCACTTCCCAGTAATCTTCTACTCACCCCCAAACACCCTCCAGAAGCAAAGAAATATAAGTAATAGAAATAAAAAGGAACATTGACCATGTCTTATAATATGGGTTATATTCTTCACCAGTGCTCCACCTCATTCCTTCTGCCAAGAAGAGGGATGAATGTTTTGTCATCAGTCCTCTGGAATTGACTGGTCAAAGTGATATAATTTTCAGTTGAATTTTTGATGCAGAATTTAACCCCTGAATAATTGAGAGTTAAAAATGTATCAGAAAACATCATTTTATGTCTTCTAAATTCATTGATGATTAAAAATAAATTCCTCTTGAAAAATCCTATAAACTTTCAAAGTCAACAAGCATTTATTTTTTATTTTTTGAATTTTATTTATTTTTGTTACTTTTTAAGTTTAACAAGCATTTATTAAGTGTCTATTATGTAACAGTAAATGTGCTAAAAAGTTTTAATAGAAAGGGGAAAAGAAATCCTGTAAAAGTTTTTTTCAAATGTACAGCTATTTTTAAATGAGTAAAGATTCAAATTTATTCTCCTTGCTTTTTGGAAGTTTGGAATTCACAGCTTATGCAAAAATCATTTTCATAACATATGTCTACTGTGTTTGTAAATATTTAGAACAGAAATACCAAATGTAGATGCAGTAAATGGATTTCAATAACATTTCATTGGTTTCCTGAATGTCTTAGCCAACTCTGACATTTAAAGATCTAGCGTCATCCTCAGAAGTTTACCCAGCCTGAGACCAGGCCCTTGTTCTTTTGTGTAGCTTGAGCTGGATCCAGAGTATTTGGGCTTGCATGGGAAATAACATAAAGGAAACTGGATCTCTCTAGAGAAAAGGATGATTAAAGGAAAGGAAATTTCTGAGTAACATAAACAATGTCCTATAGGAATTCTTTTCCTAGTCTTCTTTCTGCCCTTGGATTGTTCTTGCTAACATTATTATTAGTCTCTGCATCTTAGACTACATCTACATGGGGGTAACAATTGAATTGGAAATGGAAATCATTCTGATCTGTCCCCATGTGCTGTTTGGGTTCATGAACTAAAACTTCTACTCTGATCAAGAGTTAGGTAGCTAGATAGAAAGATAGATTAGATAGATAGACATAGATGTTATATATGCATATATTATATATACATATATACACATACATACATATGTATGTGCATGTATATATTTATATACATATATGTGTGTATATATGTATAATATATATGCATATATATTTCATTCCTTATTCAAACTAATTCCTTGCATTTTCCCAGTTCACAGATCACTAAAAGTTCCAGTCTTTACAGAAAAGGCCCTGTACAGATAGAATGGAATAACAAGTTTAGATCAATATTTTGAGTTCCAATCTAGCTGTTCCTTACAGATGTAAGTTGTTTCTTTGTTTTGTTTTATTTTTAATATGGGGATGATAACTCTCCTTTGTTTCAAGATAAACTAACAAAAATAGCAGGTACATTTCTTAATACATTTATAAAATTAAAGTATAACACACGTTTAACATCCATGCTGGGGACTAAGTAAAGAGATAGAAATAGGAGTGGAGCCAAGATGGCGGAGTAAAAGCAGTGACTTGCTTGAGCTCTCCCCCAATAACTTCCAAATACCTGTAAAAATGGCTCTAAACAAATTCTAGAGCAGCAGAACTCACAAAAAGATAGAGTGAAAAAATTTCCAGCCCAAGACAACTTGGATGGTTGATTAGAAAGGTTTATCGGGCTGGACTGGGAGAGGAACGCAGTTCAGTGTGGATGTGCAGGCAAAGACCAGGCCTCAGCGAACCTGGAGCAGGCCTCAGGGGACTGAATCAAGGGCAGCTGTGACGGTTTCAAGACTTCTCAACCCACAAATGCCAAAGACAACTTAGAAGGTCAGTAGGAAAAGTCTGTGGCTGCAATAAGAGAGAAGCTTGGTCCCAGCCCCAGTCTAGGCTGCAGCCCTGGGGTGGCAGCTACTTCCAGAGCTTCAGGCCCAAAGACTGAGGGGAATTCAAGTTGTTGATCAGAGGGGGATTGCAGGGATTTCTTTGTTGGTGCTGAGGCAGGATTCTCTTGCTTTGCCCATACTTGGATCTGGGTCACAGTTCTGGGTGGCAGTCCTGAGGTGAGGAGGAGCACTGGCGTAGTGGAGCTCGTAGTGGCAGTGAAAAGGGATTCCTGGGGGGTGGAGCCAAGATGGTGGAAGGAAAGCAGTGACTGTCTTGAGCTCTCTCCCAAAGCCCTCCAAATACCTAAAAAAATGGCTCTAAACAAATTCTAAAGCAGCAGAACCCACAAAAAGACAGAGTGAAACAAATTTCCAGCCAAAGACAGCCTGGATGGTTGATTGGAAAGGTGTATCTCGCCAGGAGGAGAGAGGAGCACAGTTCGGTGTGGGTGCGCAGGCTGCAGGGACCCTGGAGCGGGCCTCAAAGGACTGAATCACAGGCAGCTGTGGA
This sequence comes from Vombatus ursinus, assembly GCF_900497805.2. NCBI lineage: Eukaryota > Metazoa > Chordata > Mammalia > Diprotodontia > Vombatidae > Vombatus > Vombatus ursinus. The sequence goes on along the minus strand of NW_020954590.1, from coordinate 35,103,852 downwards.
AGTTTCCAGACTTCTCAATGCAGGAATGCCAAACACAACTTAGAAGGTCAGTGGGAAAAGTCTGTGACTGCGGTGAGAGAGAAGCTAGGGCTCAGTCGCAAGTTCCGAGCGCGGCCCCTGAGCTTCTGGCTCAGAGACTGAGGGAGGAATAGAATGGCTGATCAGAGGGGGATTGCAAGGATTTCTTTGCCAGTGCTGAGGCAGGAATCTCTTGCTCTGCCTGTGCTTGGATCTGGGTCACAGTTCTGAGGGGCGGTCCTGGGGCGAGGAGGAACGCGGGTGAGGTGGAGCTTGTTGTGGTGGTGGAGAGAAAATACCTCGCCCCATATCATAGCACCTTGGAAGAACTGAAAATTTTCAGGTCCCTAGAAGTACCTCTGAAAACAGCTGTACAAACCCCCTAAGCTTGGGACAGTACACTCTTCACATTGGAAGCAGACTTTTACCTTAACAAAGAGTTTAAAACTCAAGTAATTGGCCAGGATCATGAGTAAGCAGTGCAAAAAGAGTCAGACTATATTATCTTACTTTGGTGACAAAGAACATCAAAACATACAACCAGAAGAAGACAACAAAGCCAAAGCTCCTACATCCAAAGCCTCCAAGAAAAATATGAATCAGTCCCAGGCCTTGGAAGAGCTCAAAAGGGATTTTGAGAAGCAAGGAAGAGAGATAGAAGAAAAACTGAGAGTTTTGCAAGAAAATCATGAAAAACAAGTCAACAGCTTGCTAAAGGAGACCCAAAAAAATACTGAAGAAAATAACACCTTAAAAAATAGCCTAACCCAAATGGCAAAAGAGGTCCAAAAAAGCCAATGAGGAGAAGAATGTCCTAAAAAGCAAAATTGGCCAAATGGAAAAGGAAGTCCAAAAGATTACTGAAGAAAATACTTCCTTAAAAATTAGAATAGAGCAATTGGAAGCTAGTAATTTTATGAGAAATCAAGACACTGTAAAACAAATCCAAAAGAATGAAAAATTAGAAAACAATGTGAAATATCTCATTGGAAAAACAACTGACCTGGAAAATAGATCTAGGAGAGATAATTTAAAAATTATTGGACTATCTGAAAGCCATGATCAAAAAAAGAGCCTAGACATCATCTTTCAAGAAATTATCAAGGAAAACTGTCCTGATGTTTTACAAACAGAGGGCAAAATAAAAATTGAAAGAAACCACCAATCTCCTCCTGAAAGAGATCCCCAAAGGAAAACTCCTAGGAATATTGTAGCCAAATTCCAGAATTCCCAGGTCAAAGAGACAATAATCCAAGCAGCCAGAAAGAAACAATTCAAGTATTGTGGAAACACAATCAGGATAACATAAGATTTAGCTGCTTCTACATTAAGGGACCGCAGGGCATGGAGTATAATATTCTAGAGAGCAAAAGAGATAGGAATACAACCAAGACTCACCTACCCAGCAAAACTGAGTATAATCCAGCAGGGGAAAAAATGATCATTCAGTGAAATAGAGGACTTTCAAGCATTCTTGATGAAAAGACCAGAGTTGAATAGAAAATTTGATTTTCAAATACAAGACTCGAGTGGAACATGAAGAGGTAAACAGGAAAGAGAAAATCATAAGAGACTTATTAAGGTTGAACTGTTTACATTCCTGCATAGAAAGATGATATTTGTAACTCATGAGACCTTTGTCAGTATTAGGGTAGTTGGAGGGGAAACAATTATATGTACGTATATATAGATATAGTTAGATAGAGGTCACAGGGTGAGTTGAAAATGAAGGGGTCTTATCTGGAGAATAAAATTAAGGGGTGAGAGAGGAATATACTAGGAGAAGGAGAAAGGGAGAGGTAGAACGGGGTAAATTATCCCACAAAAAAAAAACAGAAAAGAAAAGGCTCTTACAGTGGAGGGGAAACGGGGGAAGGTGAGAGGGAATGGGTGAATCTTATTCTCATAGACTTTGACTTAAGGAGGGAATAACATACACACTCAATTGAGTCTGGAAATCTGTCTTACCCTACAAGAAAATAGGGGGGGAAGGGTACAAGAGAGTAGAGGAATGATAGAGAGGAGGGCAGATTGGGAAAGGGAGTAATCAGAAGCAAATACTTCTGAGGAGGGACAGGGTCAAAAGAAAGAATAGAATAAATGGGTGGGTGGGACAGGATTAAGGGAAATAGAGTTACTTTCACAGCATGTCTACTTTGGAAGTGTTTTGCATAACTGCACATACATAACCTATATTGAGTTGCTTGCCTTATCAATGAGGGTGGGTGGGGAAAATTTGGACCCCAAAGTTTTAAAAACACATGTTTAAAAAAAATGTTTTCACATTCAACTGGGAAATAAATATAGGAAATGGGGTACAGAAATCCATCCTGCCCTACAGGAAAATTGAATGGGAAGGGGATAAGAGAAGGGGGGGAGAGATAGAAGGGAAGGCAGACTAGGGGAAGGGGTATTTAGAATGCATGCCATCTTGGGGTGGGGGGAGGGGCAAGATGGGGTGAAAATTTGGAACTCAAAATCTTGTGGAAGTAAATGTTGAAAACAAAACAAAAAAAGATATAGACCTTGTTGTAAGTGCTCCCCAAAGAGCAAGGATTCCTGTGGCACTCAAATGGTTTGTGTCTCTATCAGTAACAGAGAGGCTTTGGATGGTGGAGGTGAAAGAGCAAGTCTGAGCTGGTTACATTTTAGGGGCTTAAGCCATTATGTAACAGTTGCAAATCTGGCTGTTTGTGTGAGTAGTTCGGTACTTCGCTCATCAGTATAAGTGAGTAATACCACCCAGGAGAAGAGATAGCATCTTTTCAAATATGTTTTAGCCAATTAAAAATCATGTTCTTTTAAACTCCAACTGTTTTTAGGAATAACTTCTCAGACTACCCTACATTACAGCAAAAACTTTTATTACAAAAGAGACATTTTAGATAGGTTTTCTGCCATCAGAAACATTTCTTTTTCATCTCATCTTTATTTTTTCATTTATTAAATTATTATGCTCTTCTATTTCTGGATTTTATTGATAAATGTGTGAACATGATTTGCCTCAGGCTATGGGATTTTAATGGAAAGATATCCAGTTCCTTCCACCAGACTCATAGATAATGCTACTGCTTTCTATTTTGGCTCCTTTTCACTAAACCAGGGTTTTTTTTTTATATTTTTTTCTATGTGTGTCAGAGGACCCTTCACAGTCCAGCAAAGTATATAGATTCCTTTTTAAAACAATGTTTTAAAGTACATAAAATAAATTGTATATGATTAGAAAGGGAACTAATTATATTGAAGTATAATTATCTTTTAAAAATTAATGTTCACTGGATCCAGATTAAGAAACCCTATGTACAAGGGAATGTATTTTTTTTTAACTAGAAAAGGTGTGGATTTTATGATTATCATTTTTTTTAAAAGACTGCTCAAAGTTTATTAGTTTCTGTTGAGTACAAAGTAAGCAAGTAACTGAGGCTGCTGAAAAGTACATAGGTGGTTCAGATAAAAAAAAGTATAGTTTAAAAAAAAAGGGATTCCTCATAGATCCAAGGCAGAAAAGAGTGCTTGTGGTCACTCATAGACCAGAGCACAGGCCAGGAAAGGAGTAAACACCTCTCCCTTGATCATACCACCCTGGAAGAACTGAAAATTTACAGGTCCCTAGAAGTATCTCTGAAAACAGCCAACCAAACCCCTGAAGCTTGGGACAGTACACGCTCCACATTGGAAGCAGACCCTTACCTTAACAAAGAGTTTATAACTCAAGTAATTGTCTGGGATCATAAGCAAACTTCGCAAAAAAAAGTCAGACCATAGAATCTTTCTTTGGTGACAAAGAAGATCAAAACATGCAACCAGAAGAAGACAACAAAGTCAAAGCTCCTACATGCAAAGCCTCCAAGAAATAGAAATATATGGGTAGGGTAATCAGATGAATCTGACATTTAGGGTTCAATCTGGCTGCACCATAGAAATACAACTTTATTTGTCATTTGGTTTTGAAAGGTAGGCACAATGAGCCAGAGTTCCTTATAGTTTTGTTTCTCACCCAGAAGATACTTCTATGCAGCACCAGCAAATATGGCTGCATTAAACCACTTTAGATATATACCCCAGTATATCTTGCGTATCTTCAATGTAAGTGAAAATCATTATAGTAAGCGAAAATTCCTAACAGGTTATAAAAGATCATCCAGACAATAGGAAAATAAAGTCAGTCAACATTTATTAAATACTGTTCCAGGCACTGTGCTAAGTGCTGGGAATACAAAAGGTAAAAATAATCCCTGCCCTCAAGAAGCTCACAGTCTAATGGGGGGAGAACACATGCCACTGACTATGTACAAACAAGATGTATCACAGGATAAATTGGAGAACATCACAGAGCAAAGGCAAAAAATTATGGAGGACTGGCAAAGCTTTTCTTGCAGAAGGTGGGGGTTTTAGCTGACACTGGAAGGAAACCAGAGAATCCAGGAGGTAGAGGTGAGGCAGGAGAGAATTCCCTACAGAGCCAGTAAAAAATGAAAAGAGTTAGGAAATGGAGAGTTTTGTGTGAGAAGAGTGTGTGGATGGGAGTAAGTCATAGGGAAAAGGGAGGAATGGTCAGGTTTAAAAGCCAGACAGAGAATATTATATTAGATCTGAGAAGCAATAGGGAGGTACTGGAGATTTTTATTTATTTGTCTTGTTTTGACTAGGACAGTGACATGATCATACCTATTCTTTAGGAAAATCAATTTAATAGCTGAGTTGAGGACAGAGTAGAGGGTGGAGAAGTTTGAGACAGGGATGTTGACTAGCTGGTTATTGCAAGAGTCTCAGTGTGAAGGGTTGAGGGCTTTCACCTGGGTAGTAGGCATGTCAGAGAAGAAATAGGAGTATATATGATAGATGTTGTGAAGGTAGAATCAGCTGGACGTGGCAACAAATTTGATATGGTGGGGTGACAAAGGGTGAAGGGTCAAAGATGACACATAGGTTGGGAGCCTGGATGACTAAGAATTGGTGGTGCCCTTGATAGTCATCCGGAAGTTAGGAAGAAGAGAGGGTCTTAGGAGAAAGATAATAAGTTCAGTTTGGGATATATTGAGTTTAAGATGTCTCTAGGACATCAAATTCAAAATGTCCAATAGATATTTGGCAATGTGAGACTTAAGATTAGGCCAAAGTTTAGGGCATCGTAAATAGATCTGAGAATTATATAATCTGCATGGAGATAATTGAATTGAATAATTGAATCTGAGCTGATAAAATCATCAAGCAAGATAGTATAGAGAGAAAAGAGAAGAAGGCCCAGGTCAGAGCTTTGAGGGACATGACAGTTAGTGAGTATAACCTGGATGAAGATCTAGCAAAGGAGACTTAGAAGGAATCATCAAACAGATAGGTAGAGAATCGGAACAGAACAGCGTCAAGAAAATCTAGAGAGGTCTGTATCCCAAAGAGATCACAGAAAAAGAAAAAGGACATATATGTACAAAAATAATTATAGCAGCTCTTTTTGTGGTGACAAAGAATTGGAAATTGAGGAGATGCACATCAATTGGGGAATGGCTGAACAAGTTGTGGTATATAATTGTGATGGAATACTATTGTGCTAGAAGAAATGATGAGCAGGCAGATTTCAGAAAAATCAGTGAAGATTTACATTAACTCATGCAGAATCAAGTGAGCAGAACCAGGAGAACATTGTACACAATAATAGCAATATTGTAGTGATGATCAACTGTGAAAGACTTAGCTATTCTGATCGATACAATGATCCACAACTATTCCAAAAGACTCATGAGGCAAACAGTTATCTGCCTCCAGAGAGAAAACTGATGAACTCTGAGTGCAGATTAAAGCATATTGTTTTTCACTTTCTTTTTTTGGGGGGGGCAATATGGCTAATACAGAAATATGTTTTGCATGACTTCATATGTACAATTGGTATCAAATTGCTTGCCTTCTCAATTGGTAGTGGAGGGGATAGAGGGAGGGAGGGAATTTGAAACTTAAAATTTATAAAATGTTAAAAAATAACTAGAGAGACAAGAATATCAGAAAAGAGGATGGTTGACAGTGTCTATAGCCATAGAGGGGTCAAGATGGATGAAGGCTGAGAAAACGTTATTAAAATTGGCAATTAAGTCATCATTGTTAATTTGGATTTCATTTGAGTAGTGAGGTTGGAAGCCAGACTGCAGAGTTAAGAAGACAGTAAGAAGAAAGGAAGTAGAAGCACCAATTATAAATGGTCTTCTCAGGGAGTTTAGCCACGAAAAAGAGGAGAGATATAAGACAGTATCTAGCAAGGATACATGGATCAAGTAAGGATTGTTTGAGCACAAAGGACATGGTGAATAAGAGGTTGGGAAATACCCTATTCATCCAATAGGTAAATATATTTTCTCATTACTGTACTTACCCAGATGACCTTGCCTTGTTAATGGGACTGATTCTCTGCAGATTTTAGCAAAAAAAGATATATTTGAATGAGACTAGATTCCTAGATTATTTTGCCATTCATTGTCAGTTGCCTCATTGCTGTGCCTATGGTGAATGCAGGACGTGCCACCAATATGGTGGGTAGATCTTGGAACTTGTGTGACAAGTAGAAAGTAGGCTAGACAGTTTGATTGTTTTAGATATCATGGTTTATCTTATGATGAAGTAATGCTATGACTCCATAAAGTGAGGTTTGGCAAACCGTTCTAACCCAAAGCAACCTGGATTTAAAGCATTTGAATTGCCAGTCTACTGTCTCCATGAATTGAATAAATTGCTAAGTAAAAGAAAAATTAGAAAAAAAGCATAATTGTTTCACATTGCATGAATAATTTAAAGTAAATCAATGCATATTTTACTCTATTTAGGTGCATCTGTGATGGAGTTTCTCATCTGATATATCCAGAAATAATGAAAGTAAAATACTGGATAATCACACATTAAAAGGAATCGTGTCTTTCCTAGTGAAGCATAATTTGGGGCAAATAAAAATGTTTGTTATCTTTCTAGGGGAATAAAAGTGAAACAACCCTCCAAAAGTATGGCCTTCACAACTTTTAGATATTTTCCTAAAAATCTGCCTTTGGTGGAGGGATGAGGGACTATGAATGTGGAATATGACATACCCTGTCAGATAAAGCAACTGTGTTATTTGGTTTTGATAAACTGTTTTTCTTTGTTTTTAGGGAGGGTTCATGGTGGGTTGGGAAGAGTTCATATGTGTGTCTATGGAAATATTTTAAAATTACTGCTATATAAAAATAAAAGTATCAATAACTTTTTGAAGAAAATCTTTATAAATATTAATAGAAAAAAGTATAAACAACTTCAAGAAGTCCCAAAGTCAACATTTTCCCTATATTTCTCTGCAGGCAGGTGTGGAGATCTATGGCCATTTTGCATAGATATTGGCTAGGAACATTTGTTGCAAGAGTCAGTTATTACTTAATCATCCATAGTACAACATATTATCAAATGATTTTCTAGGAGTTACATAAAAAGAACATATGTCCTTGAAATTCCAGATTTCCCATAATCAATATCAAACCAAGCCTTCACTTATTACAGCATTCAAGACATTAACTTATTCATGAATTTATCAAAGAGGGCAGCTTCAATGAATTGAATAGCAACACACACAAAAAAATAAGCTCAGCTTTCTAGGAAGATATCAGCCTTGGCCAGTATGCCTTGTCTTATTTGACATATAATTCTGAACCCTTTTACGTGTTCGGTGTAGAAAATGTTGGACAGGGTAGTAACAAATAACTGGATATAAAACAGATGCCAATTGATCAAGGAATGTCTAAATGAGTTGCAGTATATAAATGTAATAGCATATTACTATGCTATGAGAAACAATGAAGAATATGATGAATACAGAGAAGTGTGGGAAGATTTTTATAAACTGATGCAGGATAAACAAAACTAGGGAAAATATATAGTGAGAAGAACAATGTGAATAGAAAGAACAGCAAAAACAACACAATCAAAACTGAATGTTGTGAAGTTATTATGATAAAGCATACGCAAAGGAAGGGTTTTGAGAATGCACTTCCATCCTTTCTTTGGAGAGACAAGGGACTCTGAGTTTGGAATGTTACATATAATATATATGGTTGATTTGTACATTAATGCTGCTGATTTTTTTTTTGCTTTTTTTATCCTTTATTACAAAGGATAGTTAATAGAAGAGGGAAAAATATGGGGAAATGTAGATGACATCAAAGCGAAAGAGCAACAACGACAAAAAAAGGAATTGGACATACTTAAATAAATTGAACTTCTATCTAATTTAATAGATGTTCTGACAAAATTTATTTCCATACAGATGCTTTGAAGGAAAAAGGAGTCAAGAAAACTCATATGATCACTCCACTTAGAGAGGAATATGAAAGGCTAGCCTTGGAGCCAGGAAGCTGTGAGCTCAATTCTTATTTCTGATATGTACAGGTTGTGTGGCTATGGACCAGATAACTTGCTGAGACTCCAAATTACAGACAAGTTACTAATCCATATTGGTAGACGATGTTTCCTTAACACCTTGTTAATGGATGGTTCCAGAAAAGGATGAAATCATAGTTCCATACCATATCTCTGCTCATCCCTCCCCCAACCAAAAAAACCCAAATTCTCCATCTGGATCCCTGACCTAAAGGGCACCATGCAGAGGTAGCCCAAAAATGGTAGAGTGATAGGAACTCCCCTACACAGATCTAAAAAAAAAGTACCAAACCAAATCCTGATGGAGAAATCCAAAAAAAAAAAATGCATAGTGAGTTGTCTTGCCCAACTCAGCATAGGAGACACAGAGGGAGGTCTGTTGTCATTGGAGGTGGGATAAGGGAAGGAACATGCTGTTTGGAGCACCCTAATGCCCAGGGAGAGACTATGTATGAAAATAAAAGAAGATCCCAGACCATACTGATGCAGAACCATACTAAAACATCATAGTGAAAGAAATAGGTGCCAACTGGCAAAGTCAAGAAGTAGACTGAAAGAATGGGCAAATCAAAAAAGAACCATACCATAATGAGCTATTATGATGGCAGGGACAATCAAGACACAAACAGAAGAGAACAGAATGACATCTACAAGCAATGTCTCAGTGAAAAACACAGTTTGGGCACAAATCTAATTAGGATTCCTGAAATACACAAAGCAAGAGTTTAAAAAAGAGTTTTAAATTTTTAAAAGAAATGGAATGAGACTGCTTGAGGAAGAAATTAGAAAAGAAATGAGAGCTATAGAAGAAAAAATGTAAAAGGAATTACCACCTTGGCACTAGAAACAAAACCTTGCCCAAGCAACAAACTCCCTAAAATTCAAATGGATCAAATAGAAGCCAATGACTTCATGAGACAACAAAAAATATTAAAGCAAAGTCAAAAGGCCAAAAAAATGGAAGAAAATGTAAAGTATTTCATAGCAAAAACAACAGACCTGTGAAAAAAGATTAAGAAGAAAAAAATAATAAATCTTCAGGCTATCTAAACACCAAAACAAAAAAAAAAGACTCAAGAAATCTTGTTTCAAGAAATCTTAAAAGAAACTGCCCAGATCTTTTAGAACCAGAGGAAAAAATGAAAATAGAAAAAATCCACTGCTTACCTCCTAACTGAAATTCCCAAATAAAAACTCCTAAGAATGTCATAACCAAAATCCCGAGCTTCCAGGTTTGAGCCAGAAAGAAATACCCAAGATACTAAGAAGCCACAGTCAGGATCATACACAGTTCAGCCACTACCCCTAAAAGGGAGTGCAGAATTTTGGATATGGTATTCCAGAAGGCAAAGGATATCAACTTACAACCAAATTTAACTTATCCAACAAAACCGAGTATAATGCTATAGGAGGGGAAATGGACCTTTAATGAAACAAAGTACTTCCAGGTATATCTAATAAAAAGACCAGAGCCAAGAAACTTTGAATTTCAAATACAGGAGTGAAGAGAAACATAAAAATGTAAACATGAATTAATGATGATAAAGGATTAAACAAGAATGAACTTCTTCCATTCAAATATTAGGATATTATATGCATGTCCTCTCTGAACTCTATCATCATCAAGGTTCATAGGAGGCCAATAAAGACCTGGGAATGGTTCTGTTATATTTTGATGATTTTAAGGGGAAAAAATTGAAAGAGACAGAAAGAGGAATACATAAAGGGGGAGGAAAAGGAAAGTTAGAGAAAATCATCTTACATATTCCAAGCGCCCAGTAGGCATCTATACAAACAAGTAGGAGAAGGTAGGGGTAGCAGCTGATACTTGAATCTCACTCTCATCTGAATTGGTCAAAAGAAAGACAAATACAATGTACACGCACAACTAGGTACCAAAATATATTTCACTCAACAGAGAAATTAAGGGAAGGGAGTGAAGGGGAATTAGAAGGCAGACTAAGGAAGAAATTATCCAGGGGTGGCATGTGGCCCTTTGGAATTAGTCTTTAAGTGTAGCCCTCCAGTTTGGATTCAGTCAAAGGGCCACACTTGAGGACCCAGAGGGCCACATGTGGCCTCGAGGCTTCAGGTTTCCCACTCCTGTAAGCAAACAAATTCTAAGAATGTACAAAAATATTAATAGATCTTTTTGATATGTCAAAGACTGAGAATCTGAGGGGTGCCTATAAATTGAGGAATGGATGAATAAGTTATGGTACATAAATGTGGTAGCTTACTACTGCGCTGAACTCTTATAATCATAATGACCAATCAGGATTCCAGACAACTAATGAAAAAATATGCAACCCACTTCCAGAAAGAGAGGTGAAAGACTCGGAATCCAGAATTAGATGATTATTCTTTTTAGACATGGTCAATGTGAAAGTTTATTTTGATTAACTATACATGTTTGTAATGTTTTGCTTTTCTTATGTTCTCAATTGGGGTGGAAGAAAGGTAAGATGGAAGGTGAATCTTGGCTGATTAAAACAAGTAATATATTAAAAGGTGTGCAGAAAGGAAGCAGAGGACATAGTAGACAACCTGGGATTATTTTTAGCATCAGAAATATTCCTAAACTGTGATTTCTAGTCAGGAGTGTTTAAGTGACATTTTCTTCCACATACAGCAATGAAATGGCAATTAACCTTGATGGGAGGGAAACTGTCAACACTTATTCTTGCTCATTCAGCTTCTAATGCAGTAGAACAGGATTCATTTGGAGAAATTTGGACAAGTTTAAATGAGACAATCAACAAAACAATAAATCAACCCTGATATGTAACAGTGGATTTCTGAGGTATAAATTCTCACAATGAAAATTTAACAATGGGCTCTTGCGAGCCAGTTGTTTTCTGAAGTGGGTTTTAAAACCACCAAAGGAGAAACCTAAAATGTCTCATTGCCATTGCTTTCTAATCATTCCAATGCATACAAGACCTCAGAGCAAGGCATACAGAAGGTAGAACAAGTTCAACTTTTTTTTTGTTTGTTTTAGTGAAGCAATTGGGGTTAAGTGACTTGCCCAGAGTCACACAGCTAGGAGCTAGGAAGTATTATGTGTCTGAGGCTGGATTTGAACTCAGGTCCTACTGACTCCAGGGCCGGTGCTCTATCCACTACACCACCTAGCTGTGCCACAAGTTCACCTTTGAGAGAACAATGAATAGTTGAAGCTAAAACTGTACTGAAGCCAGCTCCAACTGGCTTGCAAGAAGGAATTGTTAAATTTTCAATGGGAGTATTTACATCTCAGAAATTGACATTGCTACAAATCAGGGTTGGATTTTTTGTTGTTGTTGATTGTCTAGACTTAAGAAAATGTTAATAATTCAGATTAAATTTAAAAGTATGCATATACATATATACACATGTGTGTGTATACACATTTTTTTTTCCAGAGAGCCTTTTGTTAAACTTTTACCATCACAGCCCTGATTGAAACTGAATGTTGCTAGCTTAAACAATAGCTAGACTGCATTTAATGTGAAGCGGGAAGTTAGGAGGTGCAGTGGGTAAGAATGTTAAATTTGGAGTCAGGAAGACCTGAGTTCAAATCCCATCTCAAACACTTACTAGCTATCTGACCTTGGGCAACTCACTTAACTTCAATCTGCCTCAGTTTCCTCATCTGTAAAAGTGGGGATAATAATAGCATCTACCTTCTAGGGCAGCTGTGAGGATCAAAAGACATACTTGTAAAGCACTTTGCAAACCCTTAAGGCATTATATAAATATTAATTAAAACACAAGGATTTCTAATCCTACTGCTCAAAAATACTTAAGCACAGCCTTTTCCTGATCCTATCACTCCCAGTAAAGAAACGTGTGTATTTGAAAACAAATTTGCATCTTTTTCCCCCTTTCATATACTATCATTATCCTTATTTCTTCTTCTGCCTTGCCCAGTGTCTGGTGAGTACATGACTAGAGTCTGAAATCACCAACCAGTCCTACTGTTCCTGGCCCACAACTAAGCTCACAGCCTTCCTGAACGAAGTAGCTTATTGCTGGAGGGGAAAGCTGAAGTGAAAAAAAAAAAAGAATAAATTCTAATAGTCCCTAGCCATGAATTCCTCAGACTGCCTGAAGTACTGCCCACTCAGTTACCCAGGTTACAGCCTACACTACCCAGCTCTCAGTAATCTTAGAATTTTATCGATAAAACTATGTTCATAAGAACAAAGACCTTTATTATTTTTTACCCTGGAAAGGAACACATTGGCCTTGCATTGAGCTTGCTGCCCACTCTGGCCCAGTCTGCTGGTGTGCTCCCCCCCATTCTGATTTCCCTGCTACTGTTACCACCTCTTACCATTGTTGAATTTGATGAAGTGGCCCTCTCTTTTTCACCTAGAGAGCAGGTGAGCTAATGGATGATGGAGCAGCTGGAGCAGAGCTCATTAGCGGGACAGCAGGACACCTGGCCTTGCTCCCAGATGCTGACTGTATTACAGCCTGTCTCCCCAAACTGTGTTCCTAGAGCTGCATATATTTTAAAAGATTACTGCTATTACATGACAGAGAAATTCTCTTTCTGACCAAAAGTGATTTTGTGGTTTTTTTTTTTACTCCAAAGGCCACATGGTTAGAAGTCCTTTTCTGTACAATTTAAAAAAAGAAATTATTAACTTCTTTTGGTTTTATATCAACTGTACTCCTGAATACATCCTTACCCTTCCCTACTCAGTGAACCATACCTTATAATAAAGAAAAAAAAGAAAGAGGAAATTAGATTCAGTTCATCCAAAGAAACCAACACATCACCTGAATCTGACAGTATATGTATTTTTCCACACCCAGAGTTCCCCATCTCTGCATATACTGTAGTAAAGTTTGTGCATTTAAATTCAATCAAAATATGCACAAAACTGAGCTTTAATTTCATACACCCATATCATCATTAAGTTGCAGGGAAACAGATGACTATTCCTGGTGAATGTGGGCCTGAATCTCTAAGAACTACCTACTAATTCTTTCAGTCATATCAAATGAACAAACATTTGTTAAGTGCCTATTATGCACCAGACAGTGGCACTACATTCTGGATTGAGAAATAAAAGAAAATAAAAACAAAAACAAATAGAGTGATAAGAGAGAAAGGGAGCAGGCCCCAAATGTGTAGAGATCTGTCCTTGTGTGGCTGAAAGAGAGGAAGAACAGACATCTCTCACCTCTTCTCCCTCATCCTTTTCCACAGAAGACATTACTTCCCACTAGAAGGGGAAGCAGGAGGTTGGGGCTGGAGGCCACCACTCTCCTCTCCTCAGAAGGACCTCTATCTGCTCCCTTAAATAGTGTTCACCTAGGAGATGTGATCAGATTCCATCTAATTTTTTATTGCTTTGTCGTTTAGAGGTCTCCAAGCTCTACATACAAGGTTTGACCTCTTCTCTACTTAATTCCAGTTCTACAATAAACACACAGTAGAAAATAAACCCATTTATCCAAATCATCACCAAATATAAATCAGAAAAGCCATACATAAGAGAATATATGCCAGACAATAAAAAATGAGTGAGCAATGAAACTCAGCTGGACCTAGAGAGAGGGTCCTGGACCTCATGCAAAGGGAAACTCCCCCAGATCTCTAGGGTAGCAAGCTAAGAATAGGGACAGGATAAAGATTGCCGTCTCCTCTTGCGTCTTCCAAGACTCTTTTCCTTCAGCAACCTGAAGTGGGCTTTGTCTCCTCCATCTTCTCTCTTGGATCTGAAAGTCAACTTGACACTATGCTTGGAGAGTCCCTAAATCCAATGGCTTCTGACTGAAGAGTCCCCAAAAGGGGGTGACTAACTGAGAGCTCATGCTGTGCAGAGAATTCATCTCCACCAATAAGGGCAGAGTCCCATACAAAAAAGAAATAGTTCCTGCTCCTAAGGGGCTCATAATCTCAGGAAGGAAGCAACATGCAAACAACTGTATGTTAAGATACATAGAGGATAAATTGAGGGTAGTCTCAGAGGGAATTCACTAAGATGAAGGAAACCTGGAATAGGCTTCCTTCAGAAGGTATGACTTTAGCTGATACTTGAAGAAAGCCAGGAGGCAGAAATGAGGAGGGAGAAAGTTTGAGGTATGGGGGACAGCCAGTGAAAATGCCAAGTCAGGAAATGGAATAACAAGGAGGCCAGTATCATACTATTACAGAGTATGTGGGGTGGAGGTAATAAAGTGTAAGAAGACTGGAAAGGTAGGAAGGGACCAGGTATAAAGGCCTTTAAAAGCCAAACAGAGGATTTTATATAGGATCCTGGAGGTAATAGGGAGTCACTAGAATTCACTGAATGGAAGTAGGAGAGGTGATATGTTCAGACCTGGGCTTTAGGAAGATCAATTTGACAACTAAATGGAATATGGACTGGAGTTGGGAGATACTTACTTAAGGCAGGGAGACTAAATTAGTAGTGTGCATCACCAATAAAACAGTTCTCCCATGTCAATGCTGAATTTTGATTTTCCCCCCCAAATCAAGCACATAGGTTGGCCGTTTGGAAATGAGCTCCAAAGGTAGATTGGTTCTGTTTCTTCTCTTTCCACTGCTGGCCCTCCCTCTTCCTCATGATTACCTTCTCCTTACACCTTCAAACAGAACAGTGGAGGCTCTTACTGAAAATAAAATGATGATTTAGAAATGCTGACAGGAAGGCATGATAAGCCTTGTGTTATAAATTCACATACAAAGGCTCAAAGAAATAGCCTCAGGATACCTAGATATGTAAATTATTAAAGAGCAACGTCACTTCAGATAAATCTTTTGGGAGACGAAACAAAATAACTCAATTCTGGGATAATCTCATGGAAATGAAGCGTCTCACAACCCTGTTTGTCCCTCAAGTGGCTGACTCATACAAAGACTTCAGTTTTTTAAAATTGAATTAATGCCCAGCTTGAGCACAATTCCTAGGATACTTCAAGATCTATAATTTTCTAAGTAGGGGTTCTATCGCAGAGATAACAACCCTTTTGTATCTTAGTAGAACACAGATCTAAAGCTGGAAATGACCTCCTAATCTGTCTGGTCCAATCTCATCTCTAGAACTGAGAAGAACATGGATTTAGGACTGGAAAGGACCTCAGAAACTGTCTACCACTCATTTTACAGCTGATGAAATGAAGGCTCATGGAAACTAAATGACTTGCCCAAAGTCAAGCAGGAGGTAATTGATAGATCCAGGATTTGAACTAAGGTTTTCTGACTTTAGGAGTCATTGTACCACACTTCCTCATATTCTTGGCAGATAAATCATAAGGAGAAGAGGCAGTGTGTGTGAAAGGCAAGAAGAAGATTAAGTTATTCCTAGCTGCTTCTTTTATTCTTATTTCCAAGGAGAATGTGGGGAGGAAGAATTCTGGATGTGGAAAACCCTACTTTATTACTTTTTTCTGGTAACTTAGGTCATCTGCCTCCTGAGAACCTTGCATCAAGAACCAATGGGCAGAGGAATAGTAAATTCAGAAGATTTTGGAGCTGGGATGGATCTTAGAACTCATTTAGTGCAATTATCTATTTGAAGCTTGAATAACAGAATAACAGACATCTGGCCTTTGCTTGTATAAAATATGTATGCCCACATGTAAAGTTATGTGTATATAGATTATCTAAAAATATAGACACATCTCATGGGTGGCATTGATAAGTTTGATGGAAGGTTTGGACTGTCTCTGCAGGAAGAGGGTAAGAGGAGAGCCAAAGGCCAGCTTTCACTAACAGAATGCTAACTGTGGGACAGCCAAGGCTGGGTAATCTGCCCTATAGTCTGCAAGAGGGATATTGGGCCAGAATTATATCTATCTACCATCCCTCAAATATTTCTGGTCTACGAGTAAAATAGGTTCATGGTGAAAGCCACTTCCCTGATTACTCTTAAGCAGGAGGTATCTAAGTATCCTTAGACAGTGGTGTGCCGGAGTTAGTTCATATTGGCTCACTAGAGCTAATTGTTAAATTTTCAGTGTGAGCATGTTCACCTTGGAAATCAATCAGTGCTACAAATTGGGCTTGATTCATTGATTTGTTGATTGTCTAGACTTAAGAAAGTGATGGAAAAAATGTTAATAATGCAGATGAAATTTAAGTGTGTTGTGTGTACTTTTTTTAGAGGACCAGTCGTTGTTATTTACCAGCACATTACTACCTTTAGCTTACATTCAATATAGCCCCTCCTTACCAAATTCTAGTTACACAAAAAACTATCACGGATTGGAAATGGCAAGTGAAACCATTTATTCAATTTAGATGACAAACAAACAGAAATTAGAGAAGTTATATAGAACAGAATATACCAAAGAATGCACAAGAGTGAATGAGCTTCAGTAGGAGTGAGATAAGTTCTCAGTTTAACCAAGAAGAGAGAGAAAATGATTTCATCCAATCTCAAGAGTCTGTAGACCTTCAAATAATTTCAGGGATATGATGGGGCTGACTTTCCATGAATATCTCCCATTCCAAAATCTTTCTTTCTCTACCAGTTCCCTGGAGCTCCTTTTCCCATATGTCTTTTCTGAAACATGTGTAGAACCAATTCAAGTAAGTCCCTTATTGTAGATACACAGTATTCTGCCAGTTAGAAGCCATGTAGCCCTCCACTTACACAGCACAAAGTAGAAGGCTATCCTTCCCCTGTCTCCCTTGGGTGGGAGCTGGTTCACCCTTGTATAACAGAGATGATCCCCAAGTCACTGGCCTGGGGACCCTTCTATGTAACTGGACATGCACTTGGGCCTCTTTGTGAGAGATATACACCTTGCTGGGATGATACAGAAACCTCTGATCAATGCCTATGATTGAGGGATTGTGTCAAAGCTATTTGGCCCCCAAGAGTCAGAAGAATGGATTCTTGTGGAGGAACTTCTACCCCATATAATCTATAAGAAGTGTGGAAATAGTTCTACTAGCCCCTTTTTGGATCCATCTCTTTGGGGTCTCTTCCAGTGATTTCCCTTCCTATGCATTCAGCAAGTAGAGAACAGTAATTCTCTCCTTCCCCCACCAGGAACAATGGCAAGTTGTTTCAAGTCCATGGCCTTGATAACGATCCTATATTTCCTTATGTAAGACTGAGAGGAGACCCTGAGTCCTTGGCAGCTTTCTGTTTCCTTCCCTGAACACAGGTCAGCTACTTGCTATCCTGACAAATGTATGTTCCTGGTCTTTTTAGTAACTTTATGGGTCAAGAGTTGTTCTTGAGTTCCTGGAACTTCACTTGGAGACTTCCCCAATAGTATATTACCTCTTGAGAAAAAAGATGACTTCCTCCAGGAGAATTCTGTAACTGAAGGACTAAAGAAAGCTGAGCTCAGCTGGTCAAGAGAACCTGGACTTTGTGAGCTGCTCAGACAGAAAAGGTCTGTAATGAATGCAAAATATCTCTCCAGACATCACACTGAAGGCTTTCACCTTTCGTGAGGAATATAATGACTGCAATAAGCTAACTGAGTTTTTTAAAGGCAGCTAGGTGACTCAGTGGATAAAGTTCTGGGCCTGGAGTCAAAAAGACCTGAGTTCAAATCTATATTGAATGTTGTGTGACCAAAAGCAAGTCATTTCACCTCTGTTTGCTTCAGTCTCTTAATCTGTCAAATAGAGATGATAACAACACCTACATCCTAGGGCTGTTTTGAGGATCAAATGAGATAATAATTGTAAAATGCTTAGCACAGTGCCTCACACCTAGTAAACACTATATAAATATTAGCTATTATTAGTTATTATTATATTTATTCTTTGAGTCTTTTGGGTAATATGTATTTTCTATGGGAGAAGAAGGAAATAACTGTCCTTTACATGTACATTGAGTACCTTTTCTAGAAGAAAACCTTACTATTTACATTTTAGGGAGGTCCTTGATTTTACTCTGGGGAAGAGGCAGAGCCAGCAAGTAGAGCTTGAGCCCCATTTTAGGTAAAGTTCTCTGGGATAACCTCAGGTCTGTGTCCATATAGAGGCACAACTTCCTTCTGAGCCCCTGGGTACACTTGATTATACATTGGATGCTCACACAAATAAGCAGAGTGAGAGAGAGAGAGAGAGAAAGAGAGAGAGAGAGAGAGATTAAAATTTCCTATTCCTTTACCTATGATTTGAAAACGATAACTTTACTGACCTCAAAATATTTATTGATTCATGTGTATCAATGATTTGTAAAGAGACTTTTAAGTCTCCTTCCCAATTCTATTAAAAATATGCTCATTTTAAAAATAGCACAACACCTTAGAGAGGGAGAAAAACTATTTAAAAATATTTTTGATGCAGTTTTTAATGATTTATTACTGGGTCACTTAACCCATCATCATCAATCCAAGGTATGTTCAGCCCTAATCTTTGGATTAACCTCCATGTTTCAATCTTACACCAGTGCATATTCCCTGATCTCTCCTGCTGTTGTGCAAGAGGCATTCTCCTTTAGTTCAGAAAGGACCAAAAATGGATGTGCTCCAATGACTGGCAACACAGGGTGAGTGGTAGGAGAAGGCTGCTTAGACCATCTTATCCAGGTTCTTACAATACTAGTCAGACATTCACTCTCTCTAACCATTCTAATTTTTTGCTGGGAATCTTCTGTCCATTTTCCTTTCAGGACAGGCAAACATCTCTACAGTAGTCTGGGTAAACAGAAATACGCTGCACTTAAGTCTTTGAAACAGAAAAATCTGCCATCTGTTTTCCCTCCGGAAAGAAATGCAAAGGTCTTAAGAACAGATGATTGATTTCTACACATCCCTGCAATTCAGAACATCGTGTGGTTGGGTTTCTTTCCAGACTTTGGAAAAGGCCAAAAGAAAAAGAGGGAGGGAAAGAATATAACTATCATTAAAATATATGTATTTTGGTGACAGAATTTTCCTGAGGATTCACATAGTCCTTAGATTAAAGAAATAAATATTTTTAGGATAGTCCTGCTCTGTGGAGACCCTTTCTATTGGATACAGTAATCCTTGCTGTACTTTTAGTGCACAGTGATGACAAAAGTATAGCTACATATATCATCAATTCCGACTTTGTCACTTCCCTGACCAAAAAGTTTCAGTGCCTACCCAGCTGCTCTTAAGATAAAACATAAATTCTCCTATTTGACATTTAATGCTCTTCACTAGATTGCTCCAACCCGCCTTCCCAAGTTAAGTACACATTTATTCCTACCATGCTCCAGGCTTTTGCCAAACTGTCCCATTTCCTGTTTCCTATAGATGACCTAGTTCCCACCTCCATACTCTTGCAGTGTGATCTCCCATGGCTAGAATACCATCCCTCCTCACCTCCACTTCATGGAATGCCAGCTCCCTTGAAAGCTCAGCTCAAGTCCTACATCCTGCCAGAGGCTTTCTCTGGTTCCCCCACTTGTTAGTGCCCCGCCATGTCACTATATATTGTTTTTCCATAAGCTGTATTTAATCTAGATGGATGCTGCATTGTAGAACGTAAGCTCCTTAAAGGTAGGAACTGCTTCACTTTGGTATTTGTATCTTTGTCACCTAATCCAATGTCTGAAACCTAGTAGGCACTTAATAAATATATATTAATTGATTGACTCATCAACTTTTGGGGGACAAGACAAGCTACTGTTTTAATTCAACTCTTGTTTACTTTCTCATCTTCTTACTTGGGTATCCTGGATGTGATGTTGGTAGCTGTCATTTCTTTACCTAGAATTCTCTTGCTCTCTTTTCCTGTCTCCTCAAACCTCCCATTTCATCCTGGCACAGCCCGAAGGAGAAAAAAATAGAAATATTTAGACCCACTACCTATAAATGTTTAGCAATATTCCAACCAGTTGGCAATTCTACCCACATATGAAAAGCAGAAGAGCGAGTCAGCCAGCCATTAGAGAGAAGTTTTGTGCCTATAGGCTTGTAACACTCCCAATCCCAAATGAGATCGATGAGGCAATTCTTTCTTGATGTATAAAATCCTTCAAAGGCCTATTTTAGTTTCATTGTGGCCCTTATTCCCGTTATTGCTCCTGTTCTAAAATACCGTAAATTCTAAGTTTCTACATACTTCAGTAAAAAACTGGCTCCCTACAACGTGGGTAATTGAGGATAGATTGTAATGGTTTCAGGTTTTATCTTCTATCTGAAGTATATTAGATGGATCTACAATAAGGTGTTTATGGAAGGACGCGGATACAAATTGGACAAGATGGGAAAGAACAGAAGGATGATATGCTTTGATGGAAGGGGATTCTCCACAAATGAAACCATGGCTCCATCATAATATAAAGTAACTTTGTGAGGAGCCTCACACTGGAATAAGGTAGGGGTGTATTTAGAGAGTACAACTCATGAAAGGGAATCCCAGGAAAAGAGCCTGAAGGCATAGTGGAGAGAATTTGGATGAAAGTCCAAAAATGGAGAAATAGAAACAGTTTTGTCATTGAAACCCTGCACATTGATGCTGTACTACCTTGAACTAGCTCATGAAAGCCAATTTTTAAATTTTCAGGTTGAGCATTCACACTTCAGAAATTGGCCAGTGCTACATATTAGAGCTTGACTTATGGTTTTGTTGATTATCTAGGTTTAAGAAAGTGATGGAAAAATGTTAATGAAAATTGAACTTAAAACCTTGTTCTGTGTACATTTTTCTCCAAAGACTTTGTTATGAAGCATTTTGCCAGCACATCCTAACTACAGATCACCTGGACTGAAAGCAGAAATAGATGAGATCTTTGGGAAATAGATCACAAGCTCAATCTAGGGACTCTGATACAATAGTTATGGAAAACTGCTGGAGCTCTCTCTGCCAAAAGCAGTATGTCTAACAACCTCCTGTCTTACCTTAATAATAGTTTCATCCCTCAAAAGGTGGATTAAAAATCAAAGAGAAATTATATTCTGGATCTGATTCTTACTAACAGGGAGAAACTAGTTCCTGGGGTAGAAACAATGGACACCTTTCAGTGCAAGAGAATTTTATGTAGGATTTCATGGACTAAAATTTCACAAATGAAGTCAACCACAAAAAGGTAGTAAATTCTCTAGAAAGAAATTCTGATGACATGAAGGGAAATAATTCTGATGTAATAGAAAAATGGCAATTTTCTGAAGAGACTAATGTGGATGCATAGAAAATTCACCAACCAACTTATATTTTAAAGAGACATATACAGAAGATGAAAGCAAGGGCAGGTAACATAAGACAAATGTGAAAGCCTAGCATGGGACCCTAAGAATAGTTCCAGAGTACCAAAGCTCAAAATAAGCTGAGTCAGGAGAGAAAATTATTTTCTTGATAATAGCTTTAACTAGATGACCACTGAGGATATTTCTAATGCTGAAGTCCTGTCATTCTGATATTCTAAATCCCACATGATGCCTCTATGAAGAAGAAAAAAAGCATAATTCTGTATCTTTGCTATCATCAAACAATTATTCAACACTGCAATTCAGCTGTCCTGCTGATGATCACAACAGATTTTAAAGGCTGAAGCAGAGAGGCTAGAGAAAAAGGACCAAGTCACAGAGCTTGTAGTTTGTACTCCCTGCCATCACCAAATGAAAACCTCTGTAACCTTCATCTTTGAAACGTTTTCCCTTCACTGCCATTCTTAGAACCTTTCTGTCTACTGTAACCTGCAATTTGAGAAAATATATTCCTCCTAAAGAGTTCAAAGTGGTGAATCATTAAAACCTCCCTAGCAGCATGTATCTTGTATAATTCTTTCAAAAAAGAGCTTAGTGGAGCCTCCCTTTGAGGAAGTGTCTATGAATGTTGAAGTCAGAAGTAACTCCGTTGAGAAGTGGTTGTTGTTGAGATTAATCTCTATGAAAACCATTAGGAGACTGGGGGAATGGAAATCTTCATCTAGAAATGTCATGATCAGCAACTTAGATGGACCAAAGATCAGCCTCAGAAAATGAGGAAGAAAGGAGTAGGTTTAGAGCATAGAAGAAAGACCAGACTTTATGCTAGAAAGGCTTTGGAGTGATAGGACCAGGAATTCTGGAGCATAATACTTGATAATTATAGAAGAAGCAATCTTTCTTTATGGAGATGAACCATGCAGAAGGTACAGAAAGGGGTAACTATTTGACTATTTGTAAGATTTTTCTCCTGTCTGATGCTAAAGAGAGAAGCTTTCATTTCTTTATTCATTCATTCATTTAATATATACTTGTCTTTATACAAAGGCTTAGATGAAGTGAATTAAAGGGCTTGTTTAGGGACTGTTGATTAATTTAATTTGGTTAGAATAGAGGGAATGTTAGGTGGATCGCTGGAAGCATTCATATTATGTGAAACCAGGTTTCTGGTTTCAAATGGTATCCATATTGAGAGTTCCTACTGGGAGTCCTCTGAGTAAGATTCCAGGATAGTGAAAAGAGTACTCAATTTGGAGTCAAAAGCCTTATATTCAAACCCTTATTCTACCACTTACTCTGTGCATAATTTTAAGAAAGTCACCTAAACTCCCAACTATGAATTTTCTTATCTGTAAACTGAGGCGATAGTAATATACACTTTCTAATGTCCCTTCGAGGTGGCAAATCAAATAATCTTGTGACTATGACTGGCAGAGTTCCTTGGGCTGTGCAAGGTTCTCATTGAGATAGTAAAAGAATGTTAACTGAATGCTCACAGTTTGCTTAAGGTGACAGGAAGATAAAAAGGAAATAGGCAAATACCCTTTCATAAAACACCAGCCAGCATTCCACAGATGTTGATTCAGAATCATTGACTATTTGTGCTGAAGTAAACCAAAGAAATCTAGTCCATCTCCCTCATTTTGCAGATGAGGAAATTGAGGCTGAGAGGTTTTTCATTTTTATATCATTAAAAATTTATTTATATTTTGTTTTTATTTCACTTAAATTTCCCTTCATACCCCTCACTTCTTCATTTAAAAAATATATTTACATATTTTTAACATTTTCCCTTTTGAGTTCCAAATTCTCCCCTCCCTCATTCCCACTGCCCTACTCACTGAGGAGGCAAGCAATATAATATGAATTATACATGTGAAATCATAACAAAACTATTTCCATATTAGCCATGTAACAAAAAAAGAAAGAAAAATAAAGAGAAAAAATTACACTTTAACTTGCACTCAGAATTCATCAGTTCTCTCTTTGGGGGTAAATCTCATTTTTCATCATGAGTTCTTTGAAACTGTCATGGGCCATTGTATTGATCAGAGTAGCCTTTTTCACAGTTGATCATCATTACAAATCGCTGTGTACTGTGTGCTGTGTTACTGTGTGTGATCTGATGTTTTTGCTCATTTCACTTTGCATCAGATGACATGTTTTCCCAGATTTTTCTGAAACCATCCTGCTTGCCATTTATTATAGCACAATAGTATTTCATCACAATCATGTACCACAACTTGTTCAGCCACTCCCCAATAGATGGGAATCTCTTCAATGTCCAATTCTTTGCCAGTTCCAATTCTTTTCTTCAGTTAATTTTTGTACCTCCTTTTCCATTTAGCCTATCCTGCTTTTTAAGGAGTTTGTCAGCTAATTTTTGTGCTTCTTTTACTATTTGGCCAGTTCTATGTTTTAAGGTATTATGTTCTTCATATTTTTGTGCCCTTTTTACTGAGCTGTTGATTCTTTTTTCATAATTTTCTTGCATCACTCTCATTTCTTTCCCTAATTTTTCCTCTACCACTTTTATCTCTTTAATTCTTCAAGTATTTCTTGTTAGGCTTGTGCCCAATTAGCATTTTTCTTTAAGGCTTTGCTCATAGCTTTTTCGTGCCATTATCTTCTTCGGGGTTTGTGCCTTTGTCTTCCCTGCCACCACAGTAGCTTTCTATGATGAAGTTTTGTTGTTGTTGTTGTTGTTGTTTGCTCATGTTCCCAACCTATTTATTGACTTTGAACTTTATGTTACAGTTGGGTTCTGTCTGGGGGTGAGAAGATGCTTTCCCAAGCTTCAGGCTTTCTCATACTGCTGTTTTTGGAGCTAGTTCTGGGGACTGCAATTTTTTGTGGATTCCAAGATGGTATGATTCAGGGAGAGGTGTGGTCACTGCTCTCCTGGTCTACTCTCTGTTTTTTACCCAGGAAGGGTCCCTGGTCCCCTATACTACAAGTGCTCGCTCTTCTCTTAGCCCTGGAACTGTGACCAGATCTCCTGCTCTCCTGTAGTCATAAGTGCTAGTGTTTCTTTTTGCCTTGGAACTTCATCCAGGCTCCGGCTCCCTTGTGACTGACCACAAGCATTCCTTTCCACCCTGGAACTGTGACCCAGAACTGTGACCCAGAATTGAGTATGAGCAATAGACTTGCCAAACAGTGCCAAGGTCTACACCCAGTGCCAGCAAAGGGTTCACTGTAATCTTTCTGATTAGCTGTCCAACCCCCTTACCACCTCTGGATAGAAAGCGCCCAAAGCTGCTGTCTCCAATGCCCCCAGCTTCTGCTAGAGCTGCCGCTCCAGGCTAGCCCCCGCCCCAATGTCACAACCTCTCCTGCTGACCTCCCAAGTTGTGTTAGACTGGAAAAATGTCTAACTCTGGCCCTTTGTTGGCTCTGTTGCTCCAAAATTCAAGTTAAGGTATTATTTTAAAGTTGTTTCGAAGGGGATGTTAACAGAGTTTCCCTGCGTTGCTGCTTCTATTCTACCATTTGGGCTCTGAGAGAAGTCAATATCTTTTCTAATGCCGAAAGTCTAATCATGTCTCATATAGCTAGATAGATAGATAGCTATAGAAGATATATAGGAATGCTCAATACAACTCTGAAATGTGGAAAGTTTAGTTAATATGGAGGTTCCCTTTCTTACCTAAGACCAGTGGTACATAGTTAGAGTGGAGTCTCAAGACGTCTTTGCTCACACTACTCCCTTTGCCTGAAATCTCCTCCTTCCTCCTTTTCAATGGTTAAATCTTTTCCATCATTTAAAGACCAACTCAAATACCATGTACTCCAGGAAACCTTTTCTCATCTTCTTCCTTTCCCTCACCCTCCTCCTCCACTTCATAAAGCAATGTTTTGTAACTCTCTACTTCACTTATCATGCAATGTTGTGTTATAGCCATCTGTATTGGTGTTTTTTTTCCGTTAATACTGTGAGAGACTTTAATATTTAAATATTGCTTCTGTCCCACCCCACCCCCAGTGCCTAGCAGAGCATTCTGCACACATTGGAAAATGAATACATATTTCTTTATTGATTGGCATTCTAATGAAGCATCCCTGTGTCTGGAATATTTCTGACTTGGGGGTTGCCAAGTGATTAATAGTAAAGTCTGACCTAGTGATTTCAGAGTACCAGCTTCCGCTATGGGTCTTTCTTGAAGTCTGGGAGTATTTTCATTGTAAAGAGGCATCCAGGGTGTGGTTTTTAGGGAAATCATTCCTCCCAGCTTCACTCCAGGATTTCACTGTCAGCACCTCTCCTTGACTTCTCCCTTTGATAAGTTCAAGGCTTTAAGGATAAAAAGTACCTCTTGCTCACAAAAAGAATTCAAATCACTGTCATAGCTGAATAAAAATCCCTAACTTGAAGCAATATCATTTAATGTGTTTCCAGAACAATGGCATTCATTATTTCTGCTTTCTATTTAATCCAACACAAATATACTTCATTTTAAGTCAATAGAAACACTCTATGGGTACTGCTTTTGTTAAATAGACTAATGTACCCTGGGCTACATGGTAGTCCCTAATCAAGCAAGTCTTCAAGTAAAGGTGAAAGCTTAAAAATCTTCACTGAGTTGACCACTTTAAAAATGCTTTCATTTTCAGAGAGAAAACTGTTAACAAAGACCATCAACATCCTGCATAATTAACTATAAAAGACACTTTTTATTACCTTAAATTTATTTCTCACTCTGTATCCATGGATATCTAAGCCAAAGAAATGGGACTGAATTATCTCTCCTTCCCTGTTCTGATTCAGTTTGCAGTGCCACCTAGGTTTTAGGTGGTAAAGATGACAGAATTTTTGATTCCATTCCTCACCCCCTATACATACATACATACATACATACATACATACATATACAACACGCACACAAGGAGTTATCTTTCTGGGGAGCCACTTCTGAGCCCAAGCTGCTAGTCAGATATGGTCATTTTTTGTTCTAGTAGATTTCTTTCTCTAACCTACATTGCTGACATGCTACTCAATTTGATCTTTCTACTCCATGCGTTAGGATGTAAGAAGACTTGGACCTATGCATCTTGTTTTTCTGCAGAAAGTGAATGCTTGCATTTCAAATCTTTCTAGTTTATTTTACATAATTTAAGCCCTTATTACATTTTGTTCATTCATTCTTGAGATTGAGAATACTATATCCAAGAAAGAAAATAATCATTAAAAGGGGACTGGAAAATTAATGATTTTTTTCTTTAAATGTAAATTATTTAAACTTAAAATTTTTAAATAACTCTCCTCAATCTCATCTACAAGTTGAAAGGCTGGATCACTTGTCCTTGGATAGTGGGTTACTTGGTTTCATTACTCTTGGTGTGTGTGTGGTCCCTTGGTGGGAAAGAGCGTTTATGATACTTTGAATAAAAATCCCAGAACCTGGTTCAGTTTTCAACATCACAACTGTAAGTAACATCTCTAACAATGGTAAGGGCATAAAAAATTAGGAGAGATTAAATGCATGTAAGGCCATGGACCAAAAAGAAATTTAAGAGTTGTTACAGCCCAGTCAGTCAAGAAGCATTTATTAAGCACCTACTATGTGACAGGCACCATGCTAAATGCTGGCAATGTTAAGAAAGGTTAAAACACAGTTCTCTTAGCCTAATGACCTGAGAAAGCAATAAGAAAAGGGAGAAAAACATGTAGAGGTAGGAAATAACCTGACAGTGTCATGTAATTTTTAAAAAGGGTATTGGATATGGACATTATAGATAGATAGAGAGACAGACAGAAGATAGATAGTTAGTTACATAGATAGATAGACAAATAGATAGATAGAGCATTTATTGAATGCTTATTATGTTCCAGGCTCTGTATTAAAAGTTGTTAAAGACTTCAAGCATGCAAACTAGTCCCTGCCCTCAAGAAACTGAGCTTATATTTTAATAGGGTAAGAAAACACCTAAAGAAGAATGCAAAGAGATGGGGTGCCCTTTTGGCTCCATGACATGAAATAGGCCTAGAAGTGGCATAAAGGCCCAGGCATTACCAAAATAAAGTAAAAGATACCTATCAAAGGTGAGGGACTAAGGGGTAGAATACAGGTTACTGGCAGGGAGGAAATGGAGCTGATAACCCAAGTTGAAAAGATAAACTGGGTTCACCTAATGGTGCTGTCATTTTCTAGCTGTGTACTGTGGCCAAGGAATTGTCCTTCTCTGAACCTCATCTATAAAATGAGTAATAATGCTTGTACTGTGTTAATAGTTTTTCTAAGGAAAAACCTTCATGTAAATGATAAAGTGTCCTCTACATCAATGGATCTGTGATCCTATTTATTGTGGGTGGGCTTTCCTGCTGTTTGAGCAGCTCAAAATCCACCCACACCTTTTCATTCTATGCTATTCTTGTCCATGACCTTCAATATGTCTTCCATAGAGCATCTATCTATTCAACATGCAAAACTGTTTCTCTAGGTCTCCTAGCATTTTATGGATACCAGTGCAACCAACTCTTGACCTGTTCATACAGTGTTTTATAAATGTGAATTATCTTTATTAGATAATATTGGTGGGATAAATATGAAATTCGATTAAACAAATAATTATTGATTGCTCACTATTTGTGAAGCACTGTGCTAAACTGGGGAGAGTAAGATGACTATGATGACAAGCTTTAGAGTTACAAGGAATCTTAGAAATCATATGATCCAACCCCTTCATTTTATAGGTGCAGAAACTGAGACTAAATGTAGGGAGTAGATTATGTACGAGAGATCAAGTGACTAAGCCAAGGTCACACAGATGGTAAGTAGCAGGCCCTCCAAATCCAGTGCTTTTTTTCAATCTGTTTCATACGTTAGTTTTTTCTACTCTGTTACCCTGTAAATTGTGTAAAGGAATTCAGCACCTGCACAGCTCTAGGCACTGTTAGGTACTGGATATAGAAAAACAAAAGTGCAACAGTCCTTGTGTTTCAGGAGACAACATAAACATATGTACAGAATATATATATATATATATATACACACATATGTATACACATACACACACATATATGTATATATAAAACAAGGTAAATTTTTGAGGGAAGGTAATAGCAACTGGAGGGAAGGAAGAGGCATGAATCTGGAAAAGCCTCACATAGAAGGTATCACTTGAGTTAAACTCTAAGAAATCCAGAAAAGAATACAGACCCTCGGTGAGCTTTGCTCAGATCTCAATTTAATAAGGAGGGAAGGGGATATCTTTCAAATTTCCATCACATTTATTTCAGTGACTAATTCTCCTGAAGCTCAGAAAGTTGAAATATGTTTTCCCTTTCCCTCCTTAAATGTCTCTTTCTTCTCCAGTCTCATAGGAAACTCTCATGGACCTTAGGATTTCCCATTCTGAATAAGATTCATCTCGTCACAGAGCAGAGAATAAAAGAGAAGGATGGGATGTAGAATGCAATCTTCATTGGCCACACTATCTAAATACCTCCCCTAAACAGCCATAGCTTTCCCAGCATCATTGTGATTCAGCTGCCTGTCCCTATTGACACCAGCACGGTTGATGCCACCAGGAAGATCATTTTAATTTCTTCATAAAAGAATCTGCTGACCACGACAACATACTTTCCAAGGACAGCAAGCTGTGGCATGGCCTGTAGAAACAAGACAGGGTCATGAAACAGGCATTGGCACAAAACCCCAGCAGTTTCAAAGCTTCTGATTCTTTCATATATAAAAGCAGCGTCAGGGTGGCAATGTTCTTCTTTGGGCAGCTGGAACAGTGCCTAGTATCTCTTACTCATTGTTCTGGCTTCAAGATGTCATTTTTTAAAACTACTTTCAGCTTACTAACAGTGCCAGACACTGTACTAGGCCCATAAAAATATCAAATACAATTCCTTCCTTCAACCAATCAACGAGGATTTATTAAACACCTATTATGTTCCAGGCACTGTGATAGGCACTGGTGATATGAGTACTTGAAAGGATCATACACTCTAGTGGGGGAGAGAATTAGTGCATATAAGTATATATTGCATAAATATAAAGCAAATAAATACAAATGCATAAAAAGTAGTTAAACAGAAGGTAAACATATCCAGGAGGGAGGGCACTAGTGGTCAGGCGAATAAGCAAAGGCTTCCTACAGAGGATGGTGCTTCAGCTACATCTTAAATGAAAAGGGGGATTCTATGAAGCAGAGGTTAAAGGGGAGAGTACATTGCAAGCAAAATAACTAATGAATAGAATGACTTTTTGAAGCTATTCATAAATGAGATCAGCACATATGCTTCTGTTGTACATAATTGTTTCTTCCTAAAGAAACATTTCTGTAACAATTTACAAATTTATAGTACTTTCTCCATAACAATCCTATTTGATAGGTATAAAAGTCATTATTTCCATTTTATTGATTAGTGAATTGAGACTCAGAGAGTTTCAATGACTTTCCTATAATCCGCTCAGTTAATATTGGTAGAGCTAGGACTGAGACTTCACCCTGTTTTCTAACCAGTTAATTTATTTAACAAGCATTTATTAAACACCTGCTGTGTGCCATGCCCACGTAGGGGAAATACAAAAAGTAATCCGTTTCTGCAACTTAAAAGCTTAACTGCTTTTGGGGATGGGGACAAACAACATATACACAGAAATACATTTTCTAAAAATTATAAAGTAAACGTAAAATAGTTTTGGTAGAGATGGGCACTGTCAATTACAAGGTCAATGCTCCTCTC
Source organism: Vombatus ursinus (assembly GCF_900497805.2). Taxonomy (NCBI): domain Eukaryota; kingdom Metazoa; phylum Chordata; class Mammalia; order Diprotodontia; family Vombatidae; genus Vombatus; species Vombatus ursinus. The sequence continues at coordinate 35,073,662 of NW_020954590.1, read as the reverse complement.
TCATTCTACAAAAGAAACTGGGGGGGGGAGCTAGGCGGCACAATGGACAGAGCACTGGCCCTGGTTTCAGGAGGACCTGAGTCCAAATCCGACCTCAGACATACAACACTAACTGTGTGACCCTGGGTAAGTCACTTAACCCCATTGCCGAGCCAAAAACACAAACAAACCAACAAAAACAAAAGAAACTGAGTAAAGTAACCTTGAAAGTGAAACCAAGGTGGGAGCTCATAGCTCCATCATTATCTACTTAGCAAAGTACACGATGTTTTCGTATCTTTGCACTGCAGAACTCAATCTTTTAAAGTACTAATTATTCCTCATATAGAGAAACTGAAGCCCAGAAAGGCTCTATCACTTACCAACAGTCACACGGCTATCAGGAATGTCTCCAGAATGAGAACTTAGGTTACCCAAACCCACCTCTGTGCACTGTCTAGTCAACATGTGTTTTGGGAAGGCTCAGTCTGACCCTGCTAGGGCACCAGATGCCATCTCAGTCAGCGTTCTCAAGCTCATAAGGAAAAGGAGAGAACTCAGTTCCCTCAGAAGCACTTTTCTCTCTGAGAATAAAAATCAATCAGCAGAATAGAATGTCCTTGCAGAGACAGAGAGGGAGATTAGATTAAAAAAAGAAGAAGAAATCCTATTCTCTGAAGTGGTTTTGCGAATTATTTGCTTCAATGTTGCAATTATGGGATGAGGGTTGGGAGTGTTTCTATAGAGCAGCAGGGAACGTTAACACACAGCTTCGTGGTTTCAATTACAGAAAGAGAAGACTGAGCAGAATGAAAAAAGGAACCCAGGCCTAAAAAATGTATCAACAACTATGAATCGGGAAGGAGGAAGAAAATGGACTTTGAATAATTTAGAGCATTTATAACTCAGACAAGGATTGAAGCAAACTGTTTTGGTCAAATTTCTAAGTGTAACGTGGAGATTGACATGTTCAGTGGTTCCACAAAGCCTGTGGAATATAACAGATGCTCGGTGGTCTAGCCTCACTCTACTTTTCCAGCTGAGTTAAAAATGGCACTTCACTGGTGCTACAGTGATTTCCCAACCTAGACCCTACTATCATCCACATCCATGACTTTCTGTTCAGTCCCTTGTGCCTGGAATGTGATTCCTGCTCCTCTCTACCTGCTGCCTTGTGATGTCCTCTTGGAGAACAAAGAACAAACAGCCACAAAAACCATCTGCTGCCATTGCTGTTTATGTTTAAGGTCCAGCTCAGGTTCCACTTTCCCTAACAATGCCCTCTCTCATCCTTCCAGATAGGACTGAATTCTTCCTCCTTGAATCTATCAAATTATTCTTTTTGATCTATCCTGTACATATAATTCTACTATTTAATTTGTATTATAGTCATCTGTGTGTTTCCTCCAGCTGTATTATAAGTTCCTATAGGGCACATGAGTTACATTTCATCTTCATAGCTTCCAACAGTACCCAAAATATATTAGGAGTCCTCAACTTAATTAGGTGCTTTATATTAGGTGCTTAATAAATGTTTGTTGAGTTTAATTGAATTGAGATAAATTGATTGTTAAGACACAGAAGAAAGCACAGTACAAAAGAAAAAGCTGAGCTCAGTGTCACAGAACCTAAATCCAAATACTGGCTCTGCCTCTTATTATCTGTGTGACCTCAGGCAAGTTACTAACCTCTCTTACCTCAAGATTCCTCATCTATAAAATGAGGGGGCTGGACTAGGTGGTTTCTCAATTCTTTTATAGCTTATGATTTAGGAGCCTATGATAACTGGCTGAGTCATGTTTTAAAATTTGGTCAGGCGAAAACAGCTCAAAAGAGAAATAAAGACTTGAATGGAGGCACACAGTCAAAGTTTAAAATTTATTTTCTCATGCAAAGGTGATTGAACCCTGGGAAAAATAAGTATAATGTGAGTTTGGTTATTAGATTTGGATGAGACTTCCTGGGTTAGTAGGTAATGAAAACTAAGTCCATAGAGAATATGAAATATCTATATCTGTCTTGCTTATATAGATTTCTTCACTTTTTAAAATGCTGCCATAATGATCATATCCTTGGGTACAGCTCCAGGAATAAGCAACTCACCCATGTGTACCTAAGTAAAAACCACAGGTCACCTTAGCACCCAAGTGCATGGAAAGGGTTAAAGACCTATCCCATAGAATTCACAGAGAGTCCCATAATGAGGCTCCTAATCTCAGACATCAGGTTTATTCTGGCAAAATGAAGCAAGGATTAAGACAATTATCTGTAAGCATTCAGATAGATAACCAATTTCTCACATTGGTAACTAAGGGTAAAGCTTATTTTGTGTAGATTACCAGGATAATTTCTCTGATTCTTCATTTTACTTTATTGGTTGATGCTGCCTCATAGTATTTCACTCACTATCATATTAAGCCAAACTCCAAAGTGAGCACTGCAACCATTTTTCTTTGTTTTTTCTTTCATGTAGATCTAAGAACGAGGCAGAGAATAAATACTGAACTGTTGTTCAGTCATTTTTCAATAGTGTCTGATCCTTCATCACCCCTTTGGGGTTTACTTGGCAAAGATACTGAATGATTTATCATTTCATTCTTCAGCTCATTTTACAGATGAGGAAACTGAGGAAAACAGGGTTCCATGACTTGCCCTGGGTTACACAACTAGTAAGTGTCAGATTTAAACTCAGGAAGATGAATTTTCCAGGTGCCAGGCTGGGCATTCTATTCACTGTGCCTACTAGCTGTCCATAAATATTGGTAACTCCATTTAAAAAATAATGAACACGTACCCTTTTCACTTGCACATCTCTACTCCCATTTCTTCTCATTCTCAAGAATGCCCAATTTCCAGTTTTGAGAAGAAAATTGGATTCCATCTCCTCAGAAAGTTCCCTCTCTCTTTTTTATGGCAACAGAAACAACTCCATTTTATTTATCAGAATAAATAAAAAAAATCAATGACTACTAAAATATAAAGGCAAATGACATTGTTCATATATCTTTAGCTGCTCCTACCAAACCTCTAACAATTATGTCCAAGGGAGTCTTCTCGAGTCATCTTCTGAGTGAAGGAAATAAAAAAATATAAAGAAAATCCTCTGCAACATCTCATCAAACCTCAATCTTAGTTGTCAACTATCTGCTTTTCAAAGGATCGTAGAACTCAAAGTTTTAAAGACGAATGTTGAGGATTGTTTTTGCAAGTAACCAGGGAAAAATAAAATCCAAAATAAGATAAAATCAAAAAAGGGGGATCATAGATACTGCACAGGGAAATATGTAAATAACATTAATTAGAATCCATCAGAATGAAAATGGAACAGAGCTTAATTGAAGGCTTTTGAATTTGTGCCGGTCCCCACTTCTTGTCAGACACGACAGGGCTCACTATGAAAGTTCAAAGAGTACGTAGTCACTCAACAACACTGGGATCTCTTGAGTGCTTGATGGGGGTGTTTCATATCATAGTCCCAAATGTGCACAAAGTGAATCACTTTGCAAGAAACATAAATGTGCCATCTGTCACGGCTCTAAGTTGAGCTAGGTTTTCAATTGATTCCCTTTTCTAGAAAAGGAAATTTAAGTAGGTTTGGTCCCTGTCCAATCAAACCTCCAGTGTCCCCATGCCATGAAGTATGTTCCATCAATCACCATGCATTCTGGACATACACTTGTATAGGATGGATGGTGATGATGTGTGCATCAGGACAGTGGTTTGGGCTAGACCACTACCAACATGAAGGAGTCAAAGTAGTGAAATAGAGTGAGGAGTCTGGAGGCCGGAAGACCTGGGTCAAATCCAACCTCGGACATGTTGTAGCTGCACGCTCAGGAGGAAGTCACTTAACTTTCTCTGAACTTTCTGAACTATAAAGCCGTGGTGATTGTTGTTGTTTAGTCATTTCGGCCGTGTCCAACTTCATGACCCCATTTGGGGTTTCCTTGGCAAAGATGCTGGAATGGTTGGCCATTCCCTTCTCTGGCTCATTTTGCAGATGAGGAAACTGAGACAAACAGGGTGAAGTGATTCACCCAGGGTCACACTGCTGTTAAGTGTCTGAAGCCAGATTTGAACTCAGGAAGATGAGTCTTGCTGACTCCAGGTCTGGCACTCTATCTGCTGCACCACCTAGCTGCCCATTGCAATATCCACCTTACAAGATTGTTGAGATAATGTTTATGTGGTGCTTTGTAAACTTTAAACACTATGTCTAAAAATATCAGTTATTCTTAAGATTAATTCCACCATTGAGAGCCCTAGGATTTTTGTCTTTTGTTAGTCTTTCTTCCATTGGCATTTGAAAATCACATTTTTTTTTAAAATGGCATTTATTGGACTTTTTCTTTGTTCCATCTATGGTATTTAATCAGAGCTATGTTTTCACTGAAGGAAAGCATGAGGTGATAGAGAACTAGTCTTTAAGTTAGGAAGACCTAGGTTCAAGTCCTGCCTCTGTCACTTGTGTGACACACAATTCATTTAACTTTTCACTCTGTCACTTGTGTGACACACAATTCATTTAACTTCTCAGTGTGCTAGGCAACTCTCTTAAGACTGTAAGTCTGAGAAAGTGCCAAACTGCATTGGGAGGAGGACTTACCTCCTCTTGGAATTCCTATGCACAGTTTCACTGGCTTGTATTATAAAGTTCACTTAATAATATAAATATATTCTAAATGCATTTGAACACAATTTTGCCACAAACACACTAGTAGAAAAGTAACAAATGGTTTAATGTTCCAGGATTTCAGGCATTAGAATAGTCAATGAAATTCACTTATAAACTGGTACAGGCACACTCCAAAAATGATAGCAGTATGTTTTAATCATAATGCAAATAAGTTAAAAGTCTCTGCCCTCTTCTGAATCTGAAACTTGAGGCTTTTTATTTATGGAAGGTTTTGAGTTCCTGGTACACAGGGCAGCATACCTCCGTTTCCTCTTACAGTGCTAGCTGAAGGTTAAGACTAATTATAACCTTGACTTCATTTTCTATACTAAATCAAAGGTGTTAATGTCTTTGAAATTCTGACCTGAGCAGTAGCAACTCTCAGATTCTCCTTGGGGTCTTCTCAATTACAGTTACATTTCCCTATTCAGGGTCAGCGTATTGCTGACAATAGATATAAGTGTTCAAATGTTTTGTGTTTCTCTCCTTGATCCGGAAAACAGACTAGAAATCTCTAGTGGCCAAGCTTTCCTGACAAGTTTCCTGTGCCTCTTACTTTTAGTTGACTCCATAAACTGAAGAAACATTATTTCCTCTCTATTCTCCCCACCCCCCAACATAATTTCCAGTATTGAAATAATATTATATCTAAGCAGAGACATATGACCCACATATTATATTTTTAAGGAATATTTTATCGAGGAAATGACATGTATACTATACTTTGATTTATTCAGTACTTTTCCTGAATTCATTTCAAGAATACGAGAAATAATCCCCATAAATTCCTGTTCCTCTACGAGTTTGGTGGTGAGGGACTTCATCTCCGTTCTGCTAATGAAGAAACTGAGAAAAGTCAAGGAATAAGAAAACTAGGATTTTTGGCTCTATTGTAGTGTTGTATTGACCTATGACCCAAGTGTTTCAATAGCATGAATCAAACTAATGAAAGTTTTGTCTGCAGCACCACATGGCCTCTATTTAAATCACCAAACTCCACCAAAGTTCTACTCTGCGACCTCCTCATGGTCTGGAGGTGACCTTGGGTTCTTGAAGGCTATCTTCACAGAGTTCAAGTTTTGGTAACTTGTAGCAGGCTGGAAAGGCTCTGAGTTTGGGTCCAACGACAGGCTGTATGTCTGTCATTCAACATTCTGAGAACTAGTACTTAGGGAGATGGCCACCAAGTGATAAAAATTTTGGCCATAACAACTACGGTATGGAATAGCTGAAATCCAAATTGATGGAAGAGACATCCATGTGGAAAAAACACAAATCTTCAAAGTAAGTATAAATCACCAAATGAGAGACTTAATCTCATATGCCTTTGCACTCAATTCTTTGCTTCATCAAGGTTGTGAGTATAGTGGATACCATTTGGTTTTTGTTGTTGTTGTTTGCTTTTGTTTTATAAACAGAGAGCTTTGACACAAATTCCTTTTGCATTAGTATGTCGGTAGACCCTAGGAAAACTAGTTGATATTTGAATAAAATTTGGAACCCTGTTCTAGAACTGAATTCATTCATTTTCATTTTTAGTGGAGAAAGGAAGTTGGATTCTATCTTAGCTAAGTTAGGAATTCCTTTTACTTGTCATTAAAATTCAAATTAGAAATTTTTTTGTTTATTTGTTATTCTGTTTTATTTTTGCTACCAGAAAAACAAACTTAAAGAACTCTTTTCATACTTCTTAATTTTTTTATTTTTGGGGGGGGTGGGGGGGGTGAGGGGAGCTAGGTAGCCATGTTAGACCTGAAGGCAGGAAGCCCAGACTTCAAATTTGGCTTCAGACATTTACTAACTTTGTGACTCTGAGCAAATTACTTGGCTTCTGTCAGTTTCAATTTCCTCATTTGTACAATGAGGATAACAGCACTTACCTCCCAGAGTTGTTTTGAGGATAAAATGTATACAAATAAATATGGTGATGTATCATAGACTCTGCAAAGCAACATGGTACACATTTGGTGAAAGCAAAATACTTAATGCTCCTGAAAGAACCAGCATGGTACTATTCTCCTAATTGAATCAAAAGAATTAACTCATTTCTCCTTGTAGCCTTCAGCTATAACACCCTGCCAAAAATATCATTCAAGGGGTCCATCTACATTGGACTATAAGAATATAAAATCACAAGATAGTGTAACCAATATAGAATAAAAGAGAAAAAAAATTTGTTTGCAGTTTCAAGGGGTAGAGAATAAATTTTAAAAATTGGATCTTCGACATGTGTCTGGACCCTCTACCAATAGGTAGAGAGAATGTTACCATCATGGATTTTGACAACTAGGTACAAACACATTCTTTTCCTTTTCTTAAAGGAAGTAAAGCCAGTGTAGTGTAATGGTTAGAGAGTTGGTCTTAGAGTCAAGAAGACTTGAATTCAAGTTCTAACTCTGCTACATATTGGCCATGTTGCAATTGGCAAAACACAACCTTTCAGTGACTTAATAAATACCATAAGCCTGTAAATCTCAGAGCAGGTGCTGATGTGGTCAGGTAGAGGAAGCTCCTTCTTAATTGCTCCATGAACTGATGAAATTACAGATCCTTTTTCAAAGTTTAGGAATAAGAGGAAAATCAGAGAAGTTATAAGACCAGTGCTTCGGAAGGCTGAGATGACGATAAAGAATGAAAGAAGACAACTATTCAACTCTAATTTTGTTTCTTTACCTCAGAAAATGATCTTTAAACTAAGAAGGCACACAGCTAGTAATTGTCTGAGACCAGATTTGAACTTGTGAAGATGTCTTCCTGACTCCAGGCCCAGCACCCTATCCACTGCACTACCCAGCTGTTATATCTTTATCTAAATAAAGAGTTGAAACAGCTCTTGAAAACAACACATCAGGAAGCAATATAAGGTGTATGCTATCAAAAACCACTGACCTAGAAAAAGAACAAAGAGAGACAATCTAAGAATCATTGGATTGACTAAAAACATGACCAAAAAAAGTCCTGGATACCATGTTTCAAGAAATCATAAATGCAAACGTCTCAGACTTATTGGAACCAGAGGGCAATGAGAAAGTAGAAAGAATCTACTTGTCACTTCCTGAAAGAGACCACCAAAATGAAAACTCCCATGTTTGGACATAAACACCTCACAAACAAATTCAGAAAAGCAAATACATTAAACATATATTTTAGTGATCATAATGCAATAAAATTATATGCAGTAAAGTGCCTTTGAAGAAATGATTAAAATTAATTTTAGACTCAATAATTTGATCCCAAATAATTGGCGGGTCACAGAATAAATCATGGAAACAATAATTTCATCAAAGACAACGTACCAAAATTTTTGGACTTTAGATAAAGCAGTACTTAGAGGACAATTTATAACTCTAAACATTGGTTGGCCCCAGCAGCCAACATGTGATGTCTTGATTGTGTTAAAAAAAAAAACACAGCTCCTTTTAAAGTTTCTCTTTCTAAATTTTGCCTCTTTAAACAGGGCGAAGTCCCAAACATAGAATTTTCCTTTTAACAATTTGGCAAGCCAGCCAGGAGACTTTTTCAAGTCACTTCACTCCAAACTATCACTGAAAGCAAGCCTGCCTCACCCATGAAGTAGGCACTCAGGCCTTTGTCTCATTGCCGGTTGGGGTGACCCTCCCCAACCACCCCCACAGATAGTCAGCAAATAAGGTGGTCAGAGAATTTAATTCTCCAAACTCAGGAAGGATAACAACAAATAAATCCTAAACCCAAACTGATTCTTTCTCATTCGTGCATGAAGAAAAGGAGCATCACACGCATGGCAAGGGCAGTTGCTCTGCTGCTAACAGGGTTAGCTCCAACATAGGAGGTTGGAAGTAGAGACATATGACATGGGAGTGGAGGCTGGCCAGAAGCCCACATGGATGAAGCAACAGTGGTGGGGCTAGGTGAAGGTAACAGAAGCAGCATCAGTTCTGGGAGTTCTCAAGATAGAGATGGTAAGGGTACCTGGCAACTGGTCAGAAAGATTACAGAGGACTCCCATGCAGAATGAATAATTGCAGAACAGGTAGATGTTTGGCAGCTTCATTCTCTGTACCCACTTCTGAGTCACAGTTCAAGGGCAGAGAGGAGCACTTCTGGTCCCAAGGAGGCAGAGGCCCTGAGGAGCATTATCAATTGCAATCCAAAGGCATCAGGAACCCTTCCTTGGTAAGGACCACAGTGCAGATGAAGAGAGCAGTGAGCACACCTCTACCCAGACCCTACTGCCTTGGAAGCACTGAAAACTTCCAAACCCCAGAACTAACTCTGAAAATATCAGTGCAAAAAGCCTAAAGCTTGAGAGAGTGCTCCTAAATCCCCCCCCACACACACACACACATACACACCAGGAGCAGAATCCAACTTTCACATAAAGTTCAAAATCAAAAAATAGGGTGGGAAAATGAGCAAGCAACAAAAAAGAACATGACCATAAAAAGCTACTATTGTGAAAGACACAAACTCAGAAGAAAATGAAGTCATACAGGAGATGAATAGAATCTTAGAAAAGATAGACCTCTGGAGAAAATCAAATAAGAACAGAAAGGAGTATGCCTTTTTCTCAACTGTACATGGCACCTTTACAAAAATTGGCCATGTATTAGGGCATAAAAAACCGCACAATCAAATACAGAAAAGCAGAAATATTAGATGTATCCTTTTCAGACCATAATGTAGTAAAAATTATATTCAATAAAGGACCAAAAATCATAGATTAAAAATTAATTGGAATGAAAATAATCTAATCCCCCATAAATAAGTATGTCAAAAAACAAATCATAGAAATAAATCTTTAATTTCATTAAAGAGAATGACAACAATTAGACAACACGCCAAAATTTGTGGGATACAGCCAAAGCAGTACTTAGGGGAAATTTTGTATCTTTAAACACATATATCAATAAAAGGAAGAAAGAGCAGATCAATGAATTGAGTATGCAACTAACAAATAACTAGATGAAGAAAAAATTAAAAATCCATAATTCAATATGAAAATGGAAATTCTGAAAATCAAAAGAGAACTTAATAAAATTGAAAGTAAAAAAACTACATTGAGCTAATAAGTAATATCAAAATCTGGTTTTATGAAAAAATACAATAAAATAGATAAACTATTAATTTGATTTTTAAAGAAGAAAACAAAATCACAGTATCAAAAATGAAAAAGGTGAATGCACCTCCAATAAAGAGGAAATTAAAGCAATCATTAGGAAATATTTTGCCTAGTTATATGCCAATGAATCTGATAATCTAAATGAAATGGATGAATATTTACAAAAATACAAACTGCTTAGATTAACATAAGAAGAACACTTCAAAAAAGATTTATCTTAGAAAAAAATTGAACAAGCTATCAATGAATTCCCTAAGAAAAAATCCCTAGGACCAAATGGATTTACAAGTGAATTCTACCAAACATTTAAGGAACAATTAATCTCAATGCTGTATAAGCTATATGAAAAAATAGGTAAAGAAGTTCCACCAAATTTCTTTTATACAAATATGGTTTTGATACCTAACTCAGGGAAAGTGAAAACAGAGAAAGAAAACTATTGACCAATTTCCTTAATGAATATTGATGTGAAAATTTGAAGTAAAATATTAGCAAGGAAATAACAGTAGTAGATCACAAATATGATGCACTATGGCCAGGTGGGATTTATACCAGGAATGTAGGGCTGGTTCAATATTAGGAAAGCTATCAACATAATTGACCATATTGATAACAGAAACAACAAAAACCATATGATTATATCAATAGATGGAGAAAATGCTTTTGACAAGACTTATATGAAGTAATGTAGAATAAAGTGAATAGAACTCAGAGAACAATGTACACAGTAACAACATTATGAAGAAAAACATCTTTAGAAGACTTTCCAATGCAATGACTAACCAGGATTCTAGAGGACTGATGATGAAGTATGCTACCCCACTTTCTGACAGAAAGATGATGGACTGAAGGTTCTAAATGAGACATACGTTTTTGGATATGACCAGTGCGTAAGAATGTGTTTTACATAATTATGTATATTTGTTACAAGAGTAATGTTTTTCTTTTCTTTTTTTTAATTAAGACAGAGGATGAAGTTGACAAAGAGAAGAGGAAAAATTTATGGGATTGCCAAAAAAAGAAAGGAAGAAACTTGAAGCATTTTAATGAACAAAAGAGAAGAGCATGGAGGTCAGAAGGAAATATAGACAGGCTGAATAATGTTGGATGTTACACTTTGCATTTTTTAATACTTAAAACCAAGCTCTATATAATAGAAATTCATGGGTTCATATATAATCCTGTTTTTCTATTCTACTCTATGTGGAAATTCTAATTTTATTTGGTGTTGAAATTTAACTTAATGACTAATAGACTCAATTTTATTTTATTTGTAGGAAATTTAAATATTAAAATAAAATTTTAAAATATTAAGATACAAGGTATGTCTGGTAATATACTGAAGTTGGCATATACCATCCAAGTCCAATAAAATTACAGAGGTGCAATGTTATGAATCTCCTAACAAAGACCTGGACAAAAAAATAGTTAGCTAAAAGAGGTTTTTTTCTTTAAAACTTCCTATTATATTTTCCTTGTGAGGGTAGGGTATGAGCAAACATGCACATGTGCCTGCATGTCCTTTTCCATTTTCAGCTTGACCTACATTTTGGGAAAATAATTCCCATTGCATAGCTCTTTGGCCTTTCTCTCTCCACCCTCCCCCTGACACCTCCTGAAATTATTAGTTATCCCTTGACATTTTTTTGGATGGGTAAAATAACAGCATCATTATTAGACCAATATATAGCTGATGAAAATCATTTATGATAATACAAACAATGGTTATATTCTTCGTTTTCAATTCTGTTTCTAACAAAAAGCCACACACAAGCAGCTTATATGACTTCTGAATAAAAAGGAAAAACCTAAAGGATCAAAACTATACAAATAAGATTTAATATCACTGATATAGAACACTTACTGAATTGCTAACTTCCCTCTAGCAGAATTATTTTTATGTTGATATGACAAGCCAACAAAGAGCAGCTGAAGGCATTCCCTTAATATCCTCTCAATTTCCTCCAGTGTCTTCTTTATGTTTTGATGGATAGAGAATATTTACATTTCAATGTGAATTATATACAGTCAACCAGAGTTATATTAGTAACTAAACTCAAATTGATTAGAATGGGAAAATAAATTTTCATCAATATATATTATGCAATCTTTGAAATTCATAATATGCTGCCATCATGGTTTTTTAGGAGAATTCAAGTACAACAAGGAGCTCAGTATTAGCCTACATTACCACTTATTACTTTTGTAAATAAACCATTAGATCTAGTTACCTAATGTTTAGGACAGCTATCCATCCAGATGACTGGAAACAAGATAATATTTCAAAATTAATTACTCATTTTTCATTGTCTTTTATTTTCCATTCTATCTTCTTTCCTTCCTTTCTTTCTGAATTTCAGTGCAATACTTGGGCAATCCATCTGTTTATTCATCACTTTGAATACATGACCAACCCACCTCACTTTCCGGCTATGCATGTTCTTTGTTATTTCTTTTACAAAGATAAAATCTTGCACATAAGTCAACACCGGCAATATGTTGATAATATACACACCCATTGTAAACTTTTCTGTCATCCTTTGAGTTCCCAGCTACTATGATTCTTCTGAGATCCTGTTGTTTTATTATTTGCAAACATATAACATCACAGGGATAATATAGGTGTTAAAAGATGTGTTTTTGTGGAAGTGAGTTGCTTGAAACCAGTGAAAAGACAGAAAGGATTTTAATTTTTTAAAAATTTTAAATACTTTTCTTACTACCAATTTTAGATTAAAATTTGACCATCTCCATAGATTTAATTTAAGCATAAGCTCCTTTTTTCCCCTGGTACCTTAACATCCATCTTGATTGTGATCATTTTAAGACTTTAGGTTTTCATTTAATCCTTGTCATTGGTAGCGCTAAAGATAGAGAGGGAGTAAAATAGGAAACAAATTAAAATCTTTATCTATCCATGAAACTGAATCCAAATGCAGCAGAAGATTTGAGGTTGTTCCTCTATACCCTATAGATTTGAGTTACAGATTGTGGAACTGATATTGTTTCTATGTTATCTGATGTCTTTTTCTCAGGCTGTGTCAACACATGTCAGGTGTTCTCTGGTTGTACCGTATTGTTTGATTTCAAACACTTCTGTTTGCTTTTATGCCACAACAATGACCTTGATCATCAGCACTGAAAATTAAAAGTTGACTATATACATTCTACCATAAAATTTGCAAATGAGCGTTCACATGCTCACAAATGAGCACATCAATATGTTCACATTGGTAACAACATTGCATAGGCTACGTTCTTTCTGTCAGTATCTTCTGATTGCATTTTGGAAAGTAAGTAGGCTTTCCTGCTTAGTGCTTTGGAAAGTAAGTAGGCTTCTTGAATCTTGGCAGAGAAGTAGAGGTAGAGGTTCACAGGCATGGAATAAGGGATATATTTTTAGACATGGACAGTGTGGATTTATTTTTGTTTAACTGTATTTCTTAGTTATATGAGAAAGTTTTTTGGGATGGAGGGGAAATCATTGGAAAGTGAAAGATGTGAAAAAGGGGCATTAATTAAATTTTTTTCCTAAAAGAAAAGCTTATTCAGGACAAGGATTATACTTTATGCATATTTCACACTCAAGCCTTCAACTAAGACAAGTAATCTTATCCATCTTTTCCCTGGTATATATGGAAAGAAAACATAGCTTTGGGGTCCTTTCCTATTTCTCTTCCTTTTGCTATCAAAATTTCCCTTCTAATCTTTGACCATATTCCAAGACAGAACAGGATATTTCTGTGTCTTTTTTATCTACTCCCTAAATAATAGCAGTATCTCAGGATTCAATAGGAACATTAATCTGTGAGGATACTAGGGTTCTATATGACCTTGACCAAAGCATTTCTTGCACTAATTTTTTTAAAAATATGGATAATAAAAATAGCCCATATTCATGTTGCTCTTTATAATGTTTCCCTAATAGAAACTGCTCGTGGGGTAGGCAGTGAAAGCATTGTTATGCCATACTACATATGAAGAAACAGAGACTCAAGGATATTAGATGACTTCTTTATGATCATATCATTAATAAGTGGGCAGAAATAGGACTTAAGAACAGATATTCAGACTCCAAGTCCAATGTTCTTCCCATTACACATGTAATCACTTGAGGTCAATCATATGGATAGAAGATACAGGTAGAAGATTGTGGTATGGAAATTGATTTTTATATCATATTTATGTAGTACTTGTTCTAATAGGGCACTGATGGAGAATGTCTTGACCTTAGCAATGAGTGAAAAAAATATTAAGTTATCTTCTTCGAATTAGATTCAAAGAATCACAGAATTTGAGAGTTGAAAGGGATCTTAGGGGTCATCCAGTCAAATCCATACATTAAAGAAGTATTTTCTACAACCATACTAAAAACCAGGCAACATTTGTATCACTAACTTATAAAAAGAAAACATCCACAAAATCAGAGTAATTCACAGTTGAGAAGGCCCTCAAAAGTCAATTACTCCAAAGGACATCTGAGCAAGAATGCCCTCTATAACACACCCCAAAAGTGGTTATGTGGCTTTTGCTTGAAGACCTCCAGCTAGATCAGGGTTGGGGAGCCTGCAACCTTGAGGCTACATGTGGCCTTCTAGGTCCTTGGGTGCAGCCTTTTGACTGAGTCCAAGTTTTACAGAACAAATCCTTTTATGTATCGAGAGAGAGAGAGAGAGAGAGAGAGAGCGCTTCAAATGCAAGGGACTTAGATCATTTATTAAAGTGCTAATACTCAATAATGATTGCAAGACAAAGAATATTTGTCTAGTGTATAGGATCACAGAATTATAAGGGATTTCACAGGTCTTCTAGCTCAACACTCACCTTATTTTTAAATTTTTTAAAATTTATTTTCCTTTTTTTAAATTAAAGATCTATCTTCTCTCCTTCCTGACCCCTTTCTTTCCCCCCACGGAAAAAAGCAAAAAAAAAAAAAAAAGCCTGTTATAAACATATATAGTTGAACAAAACAGATTCCCATATTAACATATCCAAAAATATATGCATTGATATGTATTCGGAGTTCATCACCTCTCTATCAAAGGGATAGCATGTTTCATCAGTCCTCTGGAACTGTGATTGGACAGAGTGTTGATTTAGGGTTTCAGAGTCTTCCAAAATTGTTTGTCTTTACGATATTGCTGTTATTGTACAAGTTATTTTCCTGATTCTGTTCACTTAATTCTCCATTAGTTCATATAGATCTTGCCCAGTTTCTTTGAAACTATTCCCTTCATCATTTCTTATGGCATAATAATATTCCATTAATATTCATATACCATGACTTATTCAGCCATTCCCCAATTGATGGGCATCCCCCCATTTTCCAATTCTTTCCCTCCACAAAAAGAGTGGCTATAAATATTGTTGTATACATGAGTCTTTAACACTCATTTTGTAGATGAGGAAACTGAGGGTCCAGAAGGATAAGTATCTTGCCCAAGATCAAACAAGACAAAAGTTATAGAAACAGGATTTGAATCCAGAGTCTCTGACTCTGACATGCTTTCCATTTATACTTTACTATTTCCCCATAGCTTGAATCATCTTTTTTTTCAGTCATAGATTTTTAAGAGATCAATTTGTTTTTATTTTTGTTTGTTTTTTGCCCTTTTTTGGTGAGGCAATAGGGGTTAAGTGACTTGCCCAGGGTCACACAGCTAGTAAGTATCATGTGTCTGAGGCCGCATTTGAATTCAGGTCCTCCTGACTCCAAGGCTGGAGCTTATCCACTGCGCCACCTACCTGACCCTCGATTTGCTTTTATTAACCAGATGTTGGGGAAAAGGTATCAGATTGTTATTTCATTTAAAGTTAATATTTTGGGAATGAGAAGTAGTTCAAGTGGAACATTTCTGTTTTGTTTTAATGGGCATGAACTACTCTCCTGAAGCCATTTGAATGAGAATCCATTTGGCCTTTATGGCTTCTTTGAAAGAACTGTTTCATTTTCCCAATTAGATCTGGCTAAGACCTTGATATATGAAAATGAAAAAAAAAATGCTCTTTCCTAAGAACACAGGAAACAGGGATCAAGAGATTCTCTTCTGAACCCTTCAGAGTGTTTTACTTTGTAGCTTTACCTTGAATGCCTATAGAATCAGACAATGAGACAGATGATGCTGTCTTGTGAGTGAAATGAATGTTTCCAAAATGATGATGATAATTATATAATAATATGATAGAAAGAAAACTTAGGCTGCTTATGTAGCAAAAGCAAAGGATGAGAGATAGATGGCCCGAGTCCTCCCCTGATAACTTCACAGTGTTAGGAGAAATGAAGGAAATCAAGCACGTTGGATGTATTTACTCTTTGTGGAGAGCTTATATGAAGACATGGACAGAGTCACACGGAATGAACAAGCACAGGTGGCTTATAGTCCACATTTTTGGATAGAATTCCAAATTAAAGAGATCATAGATCCATTTGAGATTTTTAGAAAAGCATATATATAAGCAAGCAATATTTATCCCTTGATACAGTAATCTTTCTTATTCTAATTAATAATTATTTTGTCCTTCTACAGTAGATTGGCACATTCACTATGGGTCCAGGGTTTCTCTGAATGAAATATAAATGTATATAATTATAAAATATGTGAAATCATATATACATATATAAGTAGACTATATATAGTCTTATATATAACTAAATATATTATAAAATATATTATATGTAATATATTCTACAAATAAATACATGATAAAACAAATAGACTATATATAGTCCTGATATACAAATAAATTATGTATAGTCTTATATATGAACACATATATGATAATTATTGTATGATTATTATAACAATTATTGCATAATAAATATCTATATTTTATATTATATATTATATGATAAATATTCATTTATAAATAAAATATATGAATATATGTAAATATATAGTCTATATAGAAATACATAAATATGATAGTCTTCCATTGTTTTAATTTCCCCTAGGAGAGGTACATAAGATCATAGATTTAGAGCCAGAAAGGGATATTAGAGGTCATCTAATCCAACCCTTCATTTTATAAAAGAGAAAAACAAGGCCTGGAGAAGTGACGTGGCTTATTCCAGGTCACAGATAGTAAGCGGCAGGGCCAGAGTTTGAATACAGGTTCTTTGGCTATAAATCCAGTACTCTCTCCATTTCACAAGGTCATGAAAAGCTTAGGACAGGGGTAGCATCCCTTTTAACCCCAAGTCACCATTAGATTCAAGCAATATTCATGAGTGCCCCCTGGTTAAGTTAAAAATTTGGGCTCAGGAATAGAAAAGGCCCAGGTGCGACTGAGGGGTGGGAGGTAGGGAAAGGGGAGGGGAGAAAAAAGAAACTTGAGGGGGAAAGGAGGGATATGGAAAATCAGGATGTTGGCCTAGTTGGTCTTATAGGTATTTTCTAGCTCAGTCTCTGATTCTTCAAACAACCTATAAGCTCTATCTTCTTTTTCTTCTCCTATCCTTTTTAAGTGTGTGGTAATTGTCAGAAAATTAGGTATCAAGTAAGAAATTGAATAGGATTATTTCTGGAGCTCTGACTAGGAAGTTTTATTATTTAGCTCATCTCTATTTCTAATCATATGTTCTTAGGTGGTAGCATTTATGTACTTCTCACTCATTGGAGGCATGCTACGTTGGTTCAGGTATTTTAGTCCTGTCTGACTCTTCTTGATCCCAATAGGGGTTTTCTTGGCAAAGATACCACAGTGGTTTGCCATTTCCTTCTCTAGCTTATTTTACAGATAAGGAAACTGAGGCAAAACTGACTTGCCCAGGGTCACACAGCTAGTAAATATCTAAGGCCAGATTTGAACTCATGAAAATGAGTCTTCCTGATTCCAAGCTCAGCACTCTATTCACTGTGCCACCTAGCTGCCCCCCATATAAATATGTATGTATATATGTGTGTGTGTTTATATACCTATATATATATATATATATATATACATACATACATACATACATACAGATAGACAGATAGATAGAAAGACAGACAGACAGACATTTATATTTGAGGGAGTATTGGGACCTATAATATCACTATAATGGGGAATTTCTGGTGTAGAATTCCAACCTCCATTAATGCAGATTGGCTAATCTTAGGTAACTGATAATCATAGATAGTTGTGTTAGTCTTAGAAAGTTGATAAGTCATATTGATTTAGCCATGGTCACACAACTATCATGTTTCAGAGGAAGGATTCCTCACCACTATAATATATTGTCTCTCAGTGTTAATATAATGCCTTCAATAATTCAAAGGTTATTGGTGTGCATAATCTCTCTACCAATGCAGATTATAACTCCTCTTATGTTTTAGCAGTCTATCTTCAAGAGTTTCCATAGCTGAAAATTCTATCACTTGTTGGTGAGCCTCTCCAAATTTAGTTAAGCTCATGGACAACAATTCTTGGATTATCTGGGGTTTTTTTGGATCATCGGCAATATGGATCTATTCTATTAGCATAGATAATTGAAACCCGATTATAATGCACTTCTCTAAATCTTTAATAAATTAAACCTAGACAGTGTCCAATAAGTAGATTGTTTTTCTTGGCTGGATGACTCCATTTAATGCATATTATTCATGTATTTCAATTTCAAGGAGGGCTAAGTTCAAAAGTGCAATTATAATTGTAGACATAGGTTCACATTGCCATGCCGAGAGCTAGCTTAGCCAAATGAGAAGACCCAGGTTCTCAGCTCAGCTCCACTACTCGGCAGCTACATGAGTATGAACAAGCCACTCAACCTTGTGGAACTTAAGCTTTAGGGCATAATAATATTTGTACCACCTACCTTAGCGAGTTTCATTAGAATCAAAGGAAATAGTGTTTTTCAAGTGATCTAGAAACACAGGTTCTGATTTGTATCATGCAACCAAAAAGAAATGAGAAGAGAATGTTTCTTTAATCATTAGAGACACATTTGAGGCTGTTCCTCAGAGGACTAACTGTTTTTAGCTCCAAAACTCCTGCCTTAGGACTCCACAGACCTGATTGGCAGGTCCCTCCTGGGGTCAACTATATCTAGGAAGACTCCAGCCATGCTTCACTTTAATTTCTGGCCACCTTCTCATCATCTGCTACTCAGACCAGAAACTATTCCCTGGAGGACTTAACTCTTTCAGCTCTGGAGCTCTTGCTCTAGCGCCCCTGCTGTCTTGATATCTGAGTGCCTGATGCTGCCCATTATATCTAGGTTGGCTCCAGACATGCTTCATTTACTTCCCAGCCATCTTCTTGCCAGCTGCCTTGCCACCACATCCTACATCCTCCCCATTCCTCTTCTGGAACATCATGAAATCATCTCTAGTCAGTCAATCAATAAATAATTATTAAGCACCTACTCTGTGTCAATCACAGTGCTAAGGCTGATAAAAGAAAAGTAAATGAGAGTCCCTGCTCTTCTGAACAAACTGGGGAGACAACATGCAAGCAATTATGTATAGACAAGAGATAAATAGGATAAATTGCAGGTACTTAATGGACAGAGGCACTAGCATGAAGGGTATGGGGAAAAGTTTCTTTTAGAAGGTATGATTTTAAGTGGAACTTGAAAGAAGCCAGGAGGTGGAGATCAGGAGAGAATTCTAGGTTACAATCAAAGTCCGTATCATATGACACATTCTGTTGAGGAAAATTCAGCTCTTGAAAAGGCTTTTCTTGACATTCCCACAGCTATAATTCTGCCCACATGCTATTCATGTACTCACTGATTACCCTGACTCCTGGTACCTGGTGATAAACTCTGTTACTCAGCACCCACTGACCTACACAGTGCAAATACTGGTTGACTTAAAACAAAGTGTAACAAAGGTGTGGTCTTAACAAGTTCCATGCCTACTGATTATAATAAACCATGCTTTCTCTGTATTTCAGAACCATAAGTCATATACAGCGGAAGGAATAAAGATGAAACAGGTGGTTCGCAGTTGAGTTGTCTTTCTGGACTGACTGAAATTAGGATGCATTCCACTCATTTTTCTACAGCATCTTCTTACACATTTCTTACTGTGTCCTCATAAGCCCACGTTTTCTCACCGTCAGCAGCAGACGGCTGAAAGGTGGGTTCTTTATGACAGTCAATCTGGGCTAGTCTGAGGCCTGCCTCTTCCTAGAGATAGCAATTGACATCCCTGTGAGTGAGAAGCCTGTCGTGCTCCACAGGACTGTACTTCCCACAGCAAACAATATTTATTCTGCACCTGGGAACCCACAAGGCAGGAGCAGGTTGTGGTTTTCTGTCCTCATTTCTCAGAATTCTGAAGTGGGCGTGTCTTGGAATCTCAGGAATTTCCAAATTCCAGGAGACTTCTCTTCTTTTGGAGGATCAGCATGTAAGTTCCTCATTTCCTTCAAAGCGTAGCAACTTTTATTCTGAACCAAAGTAGTATAAACAGGAAACATTTCTTTTCTGAAGGCACCATTTCCATAGAAATGCTTAGGTAAATTTTACATCCTTCCCTGAAAATCAAGCATTTGTTAAGCTCTTACTATGTTCTAGGCACTGTGCTAAATGCTGAGAATACAAGAAAAAGCAAAAAAAAAAAGCCCTTCCCTCAAGGAGTTTAAGTTCTAATGCATGAGACAATGTTAAACAATTAGGTTCTTCAGGAAATGGCCCTGGTATACTTATCCTATAATCCTACCTATTGCTTGGTGACTGAAAGAAGAATTAAGAAGAGATGAGAAACATCCAGTCTCAGTCTTAAATATGATCAGAATTTAGTAGGTGCTTATTTAAGCGATTTTTTTTAAAATTCAGATCGCAATGGGCTCTGCCCACTTCCCAAGCACTCTGGCTCCCAACCTAGGTGTCATCATCAACTCCTCCTCACTCTCAACCCTTATATCCAATCTGTTGCCAAGAGCTATTGATTTTACCTTCCTAACAACTCTCACATACTCTTTTTAGTCTACTCTGACACTGCCGTCCCTCTAATATAGGCCTCCATCACTTCATCCCTGCACTACTGCAATAGCGTTTTGGTTGGTCTCTCCTCACTCCCCAACCATCCTCCACTCAGTAGCCAAGATTATCTTCCTAAAGTATGGGTCTGGCCATGTCACTCTCTTCCCTCCCTCCACCTCTCACCCCTATTCAAACTCTAGTGGCTTCCTATCACCTCCAGCATCAAATACAAAATCCTCTGTTTTGACTCTTAAAGTTCTTCATAACCTGCCTCTCCTACCTTTCCAGTCTCCTTATACCTTATGCCCCCCATCCCCTACCTTCATGTACTCTTCAATCCAGTGACACTCCTTGTTGATCCTAGAGCAAGATATTCCATCTCCAGACATTTGCACTGGTTCTCCCCCATGCTTGGCATTCTCTCCCTTCTCATAGCCATCTCCTAATTTACCTGACTTCCTTTAAGTAACAGTGAAAAGCCTACCTTCTAGCCTTTCCTGATTCTCTTTAATTTTAATGGCTTCCCTCTGTTGATTATCTCTAATTTATCCTGTAGATATCCTGTCTGTATGTATTTGTTTGCACATTGTCTTCCATGGTATACTGTGAACTCCTTGAGAAAGGGGATTATCTTTTGCTTTTCTTTGAATCCCCAACACTTAGCAGTGCCTGGCAGATAGTAGGCACTTAATAAATGTTTATTGACTAATTGACAAAAATGTCATATGAAAGAATGTGTCAATATATTTTATCCTGTGCAGTAATTTTTATGAAGGAAAATTTTAAGTTTCCTTTCCATTATTTGACTCCAAGATTTCCCTAAGCACTGCCTACCTTCATCCTACTGGTTCCCCTTGATCCAAGGCCCACTAAGTCATATCTGATATGTTCTGTCACTATAATTCTAGCCCAATAAATGCTTCATACCCAACATCATTTTGGAAATGGTCTAAAGCTTTGCCTAGGATAACATGGACTCATACTTTGAGAACACTTGAATTTTACCTCTGATGATTTCACTGAAGGTAAGGAGAGAAGAATAGCCATCTAACTATAACAGGTACTTTCCCTATCCTATGGAAAAGAAGGATGAACAGGAGACCTTTAGATAGTTCCATCTATCCCTATGATTCTATAATATCCTGGGAATAGCTGAGAAAAAAATAAATGCTCCCTTAGGGATATCAAGTATAAATAACAGTTCCATTTTTTAGGGACATAATTGTAGACAGACTCCACTGTCATCTACCTTGAATGAAGGGAAAGTTACCAGAATTGCAGAGAAAGAGAGGACAGAGAGTGCTGACCTATTTTGTTTGTACACTGCTAAATGACATTTGACATTGTAAGATGTTGTGACAACATCTTAGGCTAAGCCCTAAGAGATTGTCTTCTTTTTTTTTCTTTTGAAGGAAATCCTTAAAAAGTACAGAAGTAAACACAGAAAGCAAGTTTAGTTACATTCCTCAAGAAACAGAGGAATTCCACACTGTTGAAAACAATTTCTATTTCTTTAGGATTCTGATAAAAGGAAGGAGTTAATAAGAACCTGGGCAGTGGCAATGAGAGTTTCTGACAGAGTGAGTGGTTCTAACAAACATGTGCTATCCAGAGTATCCCACTTTTACCCTGGCAAGGTAACACAAGGCTCATTATTTCCCATTACAGTAAAATCTAAATTAACTGCGTTACTCAAGGAATGAAGAGTTCCATTTAATTGAATTTTCCTGTTAACCAAAGGGCAAGCACAAACCCTTTCTTTCCTTCTTTGCTAATGAAAATCTATCAAAAATGTGTTGGCTCACATCCCTATCATAGCAAGTACACCATATTATAGTTTTAAAATAAAATTTTGTTGGTATATTTTTATATCACCTAAATTTTCCCCTCCATCGCTCTACTTCCCCTGTTACAAAAAGCCATCTCATTTATCAAAAAAAAATTAAGAAAAAGATAAATAGAAAAAAACCTAGCAAAATCAATTATAGTCTGTTTTTAAAAGACATTGACAAATTGAAAATGAAGGTGACCAGAATGAGTAAAAAGACTTGAAATTATGCCACATCATCATTAGTGAAAGGAAACTAGGGTTTTTTAAGTTGTGGAAGACCAAGTTAGAGACATGATACCAGTTTTCAAATATCTAGAAAGTTTCCATGTTGGAGAGGGACTAGCTATGTTCTATATTGCTCTTGAGGGCAGAGCTGGGACTCACCGACAGACATTCCTGGAGGGCAGATTGGAGATCGACATTGAGGGGGGGGACATGTCTGAATAATTAGAGTAGTCCAGAAATGGAACAGACTACTTAAGGAGGGTGTTAGTTTCCCACCATTGGAAGTCTTCAAGCAAGGGCTGTTGAAGTTCTTGTGCTGGTAGACAGGAGTCTTGATCTGGGTCCAAGCTGGACTTAAATGAACTCTGAGGCCCCTCCCGGCAGTTATTGATTTTGTGACCTTTTTTTCAAAGATCCATAATCTCCTGGCATCCCAAGATCATCAAGTTCATACGCTATCAAGTAGTCATTTACTGAGCTATGCCTCTGATTTTGTGCCAGAACTTGTGGATATGTTGACTATTATCTCCCAAACTCAAAAATTTGCAGGATGCATGGCTTTACAAAAGGCATTTCTTTTCAAAGCCATTCAAAATATACTTTAAAAAAATCAAGACTTTCCCAGAAAACCTAGGAAATCATAGGCATAGAAAGCAAATGAAATATTGATACTTTCTTGCTCCTCACATGGAGCTTTTAACTTATTTGGGTAAATAAGTTAGCTACACATAAAACAGTAAATACACCAGGATTTTTATAACTTGGCAGTGTTATGCTGATATAGTCAGTGTTATTATCAGAAGATATGTGGGGGCAGCTAGGTGGCGCAGTGGATTGAGCACCAGCCCTGAAGTCAGGAGGACCTGAGTTCAAATCCGGCCTCAGACCTAACACTTGACATGTACTAGCTGTGTGACTTTGGGCAAGTTACTTAACCCCAATTGCCTCACTTAAAAAAAAAAAAAGAAGAAGAAGATATGTGGTCAGTGGAGGAAGCTATCTGATCACTCTGACTGGCTTTTGATCTTATCCTGACAGCATCCTACTGGAGTCCCCTCAAGTCCTGGGTCTCAACTTCTCTCCAGGAAAAGAAAAAGAAAACCTTTGTAGCAGATGTTCATAGTCAAGGAAAACATTTGTTTTCTCCACTCTGACCATGTCCAAAAATGTGTGGGTCTCACTCTGCATATGTAGTCTATTATATAAGTTAGTCACTAACATTATGAGGTGGATAGGATGGAATCATATGTGGTCATGATGATGATCAGAGTTCTTAAGCCTTTCAAAGTTGTTTTTACAGTGTTATTATTGTATAAATTGTTCTCCTTGTTCTGTTCACTTCTTTTTGCACCAGTTCATACAAGTCCCTTTTGCTCTTCCTAATAAGACGATAGTATTCCATTATATTCATATGCCATAATTTGTTCAGCCATTCCCCCAACTGATAAATACCTTCCTTAGTTTCCAGTTCTTTGCCACTCGTGTGTTTTTGTACTTTCTTTGCTCTCTTTAGGGTAATAATTATCATTTTCCTTTTGTGTTAACTTTGATGGTCTGATGGATGTAATTTTTAAATGGTTCACATTTATATTTCAATTTAAGGCTCACAGAGCACTTTACATCAATAATGTAATTTGGTCCTTACAGCTACACTGTGAGGTAAGTGCCATTATTATTTTAATTTTATGGATAGAGAAACTAAGGCTGAGAGAGGGTTAAGTGACTTGCACAGGGTCACATAGCTGATAAGTCTCTGATCCTGTGATTCAAAGTCAGGTCTTTCAGATCCCAAATCTAGCACTCTTCATTACCTAGCTGGCTCAAACCAAAATCATAAGAGACAGACTTGTTAATCAGAATATTAGTTTATTAATTTATAGTGGGGTAACTGGATACTCATGTCCATTCCAAGACATTTTCTACATGATATTAAAGAACTTTGGAAAGAACTAATTCTCAGAGGAATGATTGGTGAGCATGGAGTTAGATTAAAAGCAGTTGGATAGGTTTGAGAAATATTTCCTTGAGAAATATTTCATTCAGCCTGTGATTGAGCCCAGACAATTATTCACACACTACTCTAAAGTATATCAGGAGTTCCCAAACTGTGGACTGAGAACCCTTAAGGGCCTGCAGAGTCCTCAAATCAATATGCATACCCAGTATTGCCATTTTGATCTTTACTTAGCTTCCACAAAATATGCATCATGACAGTATAATAAATCAGCAAACATGCCTTCTGTAGATTCAATAAATAATGCATCTCATACATATGCATTAGTGCTTCTCAAATGCATGCAGATGCAGTTGCGGTTAACAAAACACACAAATCACTTAAAAACCATTACTGAATTCATAGTAGCTCTTGATCATTACTCATTTTCTCAATCAAAAGATAACAATAATATAGTTACTATTACATGCAGCTACGGCAAAACTTTTACTTTCCTTCACTCTTTCTTAATCTCCCCTTCATGTTCTGGCCAGATTGGATGACTGGTAATCCCCCTATCTCATGCTATTCTTGCCTGCCTCTGTGTATTCATGCTCCATGCTTGGAATGATACATTCTCTTCTTGTTCACTTTGTCCACCAGCAGTCTTCCCATTCTGGAGATGGCTCTCCCCTAAAGTCTAAGGGCTTTTCTCTTGATTGCTGAGTTCCTAACCTAGTCTTCCCTTTTCACCTCCTTACCAACAGCCTTGTTCCCATAGCCCTCCACAACTTTCCAGAATGTTGGCTCCTTGAAGGAAGAAAGATTGTATTTGTATCTCCAGGGCATAGCACAGTTCCTGGCACTAATAAATTACGTATGTATGTATTATCTATCTATCTACCATCATCTATCTATCTATCTATCTATCTATCTACCTATCTATCTATCTTTCTATCTGCCTGTCTCTGTCCACCTATTTATCCATCCATCCATCTATCTATTTTTCTATCTACTACTTTTCTATCACTCGTCCTCTTCCTTCAAGGCCCCACTCATGAGTTACTTCCTTCATGTATAACCTTTCCTGATAGATCCAGCTTGAAATATTTGGTCTGGCTCTCATCTTCGCCTTAGCACATTCTACCTTGTACATACTCATTTGTGTCCATGTCATTGCTCCTCATTAGATTATCAACTCTTTGAAGGCAGAGGTGATGTTGTAAGTATCACTGCAGTCCTCATCAGCATCTGGCACAGTATCCTATACAGAGTAGATACTCATGGTAAATGTCAATCATCCCAGACTTTCAAATATACGAGGGATGCTTATGTTACTCCCAATCTCAAATACCGTTAGTTGCTCTTTGTGGACTAAAGAATAAGATGCAAACTCTTTATTTTTATATTCAGGGCTTCCACAATGTGGATTCAACCTATACTTCTAACTTTAATCCATATCACACATCATGTGAATCAACTGTATTTGTACTTTATCATAAGATTCTATGAAAGATATGACCTTGGAAAGAGTTTTGTTCATAAAATTGATAAATATTTGCCATCATCATATGCCATAGAGGATGTTGTTCTAGGGTCTAGAGAGAAGATGAGTCCTCATTAACAATAAGATATTCCAGATGTTCCTTTTTGTGAATTTTATTGTTCAATAGTGTCTGATTTCTCATGACCCCATTTGAGGTTTTCTTGGCAAAGATACTGGAGTTGGTTTGCCATTTCCTTCCCTAGCTTATTTTACAGATAAGGAACTGAAGTAAAAAGGGTTAAGTGACTTGTCCAGGGTCATACAGCTAGCAAATTTCTGAGGCCAGATTTGAACTCAGGAAGATGAGTCTTCCTGACTTTGGGCCCAACATTCTATCCACTGTGACACCTCGCTGCCCTGCTTGTGGATAATATAATAATTTCAGCAATCAGAGCTTACATATTGGGTCATGCAAAAAAGGTCACAATAACCATCCACATGGGAAAACGAATGAGAGAAAAATATTTTGTCCAGATTACAGTAAGTCAGTAAACAAACCCATACAGATATATACTAGCAAGCAATTGAACTTTGGGGAATTTTTTCGGCTTAGTAACAAAAATATCTTTTACAAATTGAGAATGTGATTCTTAACAGTGACTCTGAAGGTATAATCATACAAAAATTCCTATAAACAGGATGGGATTATGTTACTATTCCTGTGTCCAAGAGGGGCTACCTTGCCACCAGAAAACACAGGCTTCCTGGCTGCATACCAAAAAAGAAAATGAAGAGAAATGAGAGAAACAGGAGTAGGGGAGGATCTGAGTGCTCTTCTGGCCAGTAGAGGAGAGATTAGAAAACACAGACAGATAGAAAGAAGCATAAAGAGATAGAAAAAAAAGACAGAGACAGAGCAAGGAGAGAGAAATACACACACACATTCATATACACATCTATGGATATAGATATTAGTTCTCTAGCCAATGGAGGGAAGAGAGGAAATAAGGAAGAAGGAAGGATAGACAGACAGAGACAAAAAGATAGAGACAGAGAGGAGAATGTATTGCATTTTTGTTCACTGCTGGACAGGAACAGAGTAGAACTCAGTATAATGAAGATCTTTTCAGGGGACAATCTTTTCAAGGGTACTCAGTTGCCACCAAAAATAACTCATTTGAAAGCAAGTTCATCTATGAGTTGGTCCTATGGCATGGCACTCCATGAGAGTGTATAACGAGGCTCCCGTTATAGTATATGTATATATGAATGTATATGGATATATGTGTATATACATGTGTATGTTTATAAGCATTCATGTTGTATAGCTTAAGAATGTGTATATCTATATAGGCACATATCTATGTGTGTATATATATTTTTTACTCTGCATCTGAGATTTTATCAAAAGAAGAAGCTCCTAATGGATAACTTCCTATACCAATGCAAAAAGTGCCTTTTCTGCATTGTATAATTTTTGATATTTGCCTGTCACACTGAACTAAGATGTTAAGGAACTTGGCCAGGGTCATATACAAAAATCTATCTATTTATCTATTCATATCTATCTATCTATCTAATCTCTACCTCCATTTTGAGATTGTGAGGGAAAGAACCAGGTTATAATTCTATGTAATTTTAGGGCTTAGCATGTTTGTGACTTTTTACTTAACAAAGAGACAATTAAAATAATGGTGGTATCTTCTTAAAGTAGGATGACCTAATTCTAGCTGCTTCTTAGAATTTTCTTCCACCCCCAAGATCCTAAGATTTGAGTATGTGTTTCATTCTGAGGTATTTGGTAGGGATGCAAAACTTTAGGCACAATCTAAGGGAGGAGAGGTATGACTGTCAGAAGGTTATGAATAATAGGAAATTAGTTGCTTGGCTATATCTGAGAGAAGGAAGAAAATTTGTATTGGTTAGAATAGATATCCAGTTTTGCAATACCTCTGTCTTCAAAGAAGTTTTTTTCCGAAAAACAAACAAAAAAAAACAACACAACACTTTTTTTCCTAAAGAAAAGTCTGAGAGCTATAAAATCTAGGTGAAAGGATTAGCAGTTCAGAACACTGAATTAGGATAGGATTAGGAGTGAAAGACTGCCTAAGAAAATCTTGTACCCAACCTCAAAATATGATGGAAAAAATCTAAGCCCTAAACCTTTGTTACAGCCCTCATAATTCTTCTTTTATAAAGCGGACATTTTAATAACCACCTTTTAATTTGTCAGTTATGCTTTCAAATTACACTGCAGAGCATGCTGACAGATTTCAGCCTCGTTGTAACCAGACTAGACAAGAAGGGACATTATTGGAAAGAGGAAAGAAAGGACTCTAGCAGTCAGAAAGGTTGACCTTTTCTGTAAATTTAAGGTTCTGTGAGGTTTTACCACTCACTCTACTCCTAATGTGACCCTCAGAAGGCAAGTCATGAAAGCTCTTTTGTGACTTTCTGTACCTGGTCCCTCTGGGGTGTGCTGCCTAATCTATCAACCAAAGCCTTGAGCTCTCTGCGTGCCCGAGGGTTACCTGACAGAAGGTCATTTTGTTTTCCTTTTTCCCCTTGGCCTAAAGTCCGTGACCTGATCTTATCCCTTCTTTGTATACAAAATGAAGCTGCTGTTGCTGCAATAGCTACTGTAATTAGGGAAAAGAGAAAAGAACCCAAATTGCTAATTTTTAAATCATTCTGTACAGAAAGGGGGGAACAGGGAGATAAGGAGGAGAGAATCAACAAGAACATTGACACTGAGAGTCACTGAGAGCCTGAGAGTGGCAAGTGATGGAATACTCCAAAGTTAATGTCATGAAATGTTAGGAATTAATGAAATCCACTAATTATCATGGAGAATTGACATAAGAGTGGAATGCTAGTGTGAAATTGAATATCTTACCACTAGCAAAGTCTATGATGATTAGTTTTGCTGCAGTAAAGTCAAAAGCACAAATGTATGAGTATAGGTTTTTTTTTATTATAATACTGATATTCATAGGATCATAATGCTGGAGGCCAAAATGTTTATAGAGGTCACCTAATCCAATAAACTTATTTTATTAATGTAGCAGCTGAGGCCTAGAGAGGTGACACAATTTGCCCTGGATCACAGAGGTAGGAAGAATCAGAGCTGGGGTTTGAGTCCAAATTCTCTAATTTCATATCCTGTCTTTTTTTTATAGGGTCAAAAGCCTGAAATAGAAATCCATTTTTGTCATTAAAATCCCCACAGCTTTCTGTCTCCTATTCACTGCTTGCTCTGGAGTTTTATAGAAATGGATTCTGTCTTTCTTCTGAAATGAAGACTTAACCATGAAATCACAGGAAATCAGAAGCTTCAGGAGCCACCTTTTGCCTCCAGGATAAAATACCTAAATTAGTATATAGACAGATAGATAGTTATAGATAGATAAATACATACTTATATATATGCGTATATGTATGTATGGCAGAAAGATGACATTGTATACATGTATGCATGTGTGTGTTCATAGGACATATATGTTCACATACATACACGTGTAAAATTCCATCATATATACATACCTATATATACATACTGTGTGTGTATATAGAAATATAGAAATAAATAGATGTGTATTTATGTGTATGTATGCATATATGTATACATATACATACACAAATTCCATCTCCTATCTCTGTCCCTTTGCACAAGAGGTCCCCCATACCTACAGTTCTCTCTCTTTTCACTTCTGTCTGAAGTTATTTGAGTGGCAGCACAAAAACTGTGAAAAGGGAATTGATTTAAGTGCAACAGTTAAGTTACCTAGTGCCTTCCTCTATAATTCTTTTGTCCACTAGGTGGCACAGTGCACGCAGTGCTGCATCTGGAGTTCTGAAAACCTGAATTCAAGTCCAGCCTCAGACACTAGCTGTGTGACTTTGGGCAAGTCATTTAACCTTGTTTGCCTCAGTTTCCTCATCTGTAAAATGAGCTGAAGGAAATGACAAACCACTCCAGCATCTTTGCCAAGAAAACCCCAAATGGGGTCATGAAGAGTCAGATACAACTGAAACGACTAAATAACAACACTACTTTGTATGTTTTTTATATATATTTATGTACATGCTGTCTCAGCTATTAGAACATTAGTTACTTGAAGATAAGTCAAGTCGTCAAGTATTTAATAAGTGTCTACTCTCATGTATATACATTCACAGTATAATGGGAAAAACTACATGCAAACAACTACATACATACAAGAAGGATGCAAGAAAAATTGGAGATAATGTCAGAGAGAAGTCACTAGCAATAAGGGAAATCAAGAAAAGCTTGTCACGGATGGGGTTTTAGCTGAGACTTGAAGGAACCCTGGGTAGTCAGGGATTGGATGAGGAAGGAGAACATTCCAGACATACAGGAAAACGAGCAAAATTGCCCAGAGTAAGGCAATACAATGTCTTGTGCAAGGAATAGCAAGAAAACCAGTGTGGGGCCAGGTTATGAAGGGATTGAAAAGCCAAACAACGTATTTGATATTTGATCCTGGAGGTAATAGGAAGCCCCAGAGTTTGTTGACTTGTGTCAGGATCCCAATACCAAGACCACTTCTCTCTTTTTACCATTAGAAGACACTCTGTTTTCCAGAGGTAATGCCCAGCAAGCAAGCTGTGACCTGACCTTGACATAACAACATTCCTTTGTGCTTACCTTCTGGATGAACTCTGAGACTGAAGCAAAATCCCAGAATTGTTTCACACCAGCCCCAGGTATGAGGTGAGCTCTGACAAACACTTGAGGGAACCATATTCTGGTCATGAAGTCCTGCTATGAATCCAACTTGTCTCATCATCACTGTTACCCCACTCAGAGCTCAGAGCTCACTGCGTAGTAACTGCTGTATGTGTCAAGGTTTGGCCTCACTAAAGGGGGTCTTCTCCCAGAGAAGGTCCCTGCACATGTGTCTAGCTTCCCTTCTCCAATGGAATAAAGCAAACTTTGGTTTTATTTTGTTTTATTTTATTTTGGGTTTTTTTGGTTTTATTTTATTTTGTTTTATTTTATTTTTCAGAGTTAACTATGTGTGAGTGCTTTGGTATCCTCAGAGTTAACAACGCCTGCATGGCTGCTATGGCTCTTTGGGTATTTATTTTGCTTGTCAAAGCTAGCAGTTGGGGTATTACTTCTGTGAGCTCTCTGGTATTTTACTTTTCATGATTAGCAATGGTTGCATAACCTCTGTGACTCTTTGGTCATTTGTTTTCATAGTTGACACTTGGAAGGTGCACATCTGCACTGAGGTAGTTGTTGTATCAGAGGAGATGAGGGCTGTAGATGAAAGGTGTTAACAAAGGCAGAATTGAAAGGACTTGGCAAGTGATTTGGATATGGGGAATGAGAGGGTGAAGAGTCTTGTAAGATACCTAGGTTGTGAGCCTGGTAACTTCTCACATACAAATTGTGGTTGGTAATATGTTGTAACCTGTGTCAGAGTTTTCTACCAAGAAGACTAGGACCTCTTGGGAAAGGCACACCTGCGAGTGGGGGTCTCATGAGCTATGTCAAAGACAGGAGGCCAAACTGAAAGCCAAGAAGTGCATTAGCATTCGAAGGAAATTGCTAATAGCTTCAACTTCCTAGGGTACATATTTCGTTTTCTCCAACTTTTCAGTCCCTCTTATAGTCAATCAGCAGCATTCTGTGGTGACTTAGGATAGATAAGTAGCACTTTTCACCAGAGAGGGAGGGGTAGAGAAAGGGGAAATCACTGAAGAAGAAATGAGGAAGATTTTAGGGGGATATTTGTCATGTAGCTGGCTTGGTTTGTTACCAGAATGTGACATTCTTTGTTCAAGGGCAAGAGACTAGTGGAGGTGACAAATACTTTTACAATTTTGAAAGAGTTCTCTTTGGACACAATTGCAGAGTTGAGGTAATCATTTTGACTATATTGAACATGCCTTTTATCCAAGGACAACAAGTAGTTGTTGTAACAGTTGATCAGACATCCATTTTTGTCCTTGCAAAACTTCAATAGGGACTTTCTCTTATTAGGCCATCAGATGGTTGTCAGTCAATCAAAATTTTGCAAAATGATTGTAGTTCCTGTTTCCCCCTCCCCCCATATCCATGTCTGCTTGCCAGGCATTTTTTTCTCTTGCACTTTGTGCTACCTACTTGAGATATTCCCAAGTTCACTGGGTTTTATGATTTTAACCATATGGCACCACAAGGAGAACATGATATTCATCAATGGCCTTTTAGTTTGGTGAACAGCTTGCGATCATTGAAAACATCACACAATTTCTCTAATGTAATCCATCCCAATCCACCTCCTGTTCTCAGCCCATTTGCAGTGCCTATCAAAGTTATTTCTAAGAACTCACCTATTTAGCCATCCATAATAATAATATATTTATAACTGATACCCCCTTGAAATGGGAGAAATGATAATTTTCTCTCCCCAACCTGGATCCAATCAGTACAATGAGGCCCTACAATGATGAAACATTGTCCCCCAGTGAAACATGTAGCTGAATAGAGGCACTGGCTTTCTGTTAATGGGCATGGCCCTTTTGATTCAGAGCTGATTTGCTCTTCATGGGAAAAATGAGAAACAAATTCACAGAATCACAGATCTGGCATAGAGCTTGAGATGCAGATGGTATGATGTTGCCTCCAACACAGGAAGGTGATGTCATGACGTGCAAGTGAATTGGATTTAAGTGAGGTAGGGCTGTGCAAAATCACTAGCCTCACTCTGTCTTCCATGGCCATCTGGGTCCAGTGACAAGATATAGATAAGGACAACTAAAGATGGCCCCAGAAGCAAACCCATAGCTTTTAGCCCAAAATCAGACACCTAATAGATCAGTAAACGAACAATTAATATTTGATGATAAAAATCATGACCTTGAGGTGCCATGGTATTATGAATTATTGTAAAAGGACCATAGAATCTCTGACCCTTTGAGTTATAAGGATCATTAGAGTTTACCTAAGGCCAATGAAAACCCAAACTATTTGACCTGCACATAGTAGACACTGAATAGGTCAGAACAGAATTGTTTTGAGTTGATTTTAGTATCTGGATGTTCCAGAGGGTTATGAACAACACAGAAAACAGAGAAATAACCTTAGAAAAATTAGGCCCTTTCTTCCTCACTCCAAGAACTTTAGAAGATAGAGCTCCTAACTGTATTTGTTCCTGATATGCCACCTCTGGCTAGATGAGGGGGAACAAAATGTTCCAGGACTTTATCTGCTTGAACCACTTGGACTCATCCCTAAGCCCCTGGCACATTTGTAGCCCTTTTCAGTTGTCTTCTGGCTGATTTCCACTTCCCTGGGGTATGGCATCTCTTCTGAGGCAAGAGAGCAAATATAGAAAATGACCCATATAGAGACCTTTTTCCTCACGAAAAATCTACACAGATAAATAGTGTTGGAAAAAATGTTCCAATTTCTATCAACCCTTCGATGTAATGAATTCTTTTCAGTGTCTAGCCAAAATCCATCCTGTTGTACTTTGAATCCTAATTTCACCTTTTATTTCTTTTTCCCATAACTTGGGATCTCAGAGGCTTCCAGATACAGGCTTGGGTCCCTAGACCCAAGGCAAACAGCTTCCAAAAAAAGTGGTTTATAATACTATGCACAATGACTACAATGAAATAAACAAATACAACATTAAAGGGCAGTCAGACTCTGATAATTTGGTGGTCTTAGAGGATAGATCAATGACTCACACTTCCCTTCTCTTGGTAGAAAGGTGGGGGACTATAGGTATGAAATATTTCAAGCTGTCAGAGTTGTTTTGTGAGTGGGTTTTGTTTAAATGATTTTCTATCTTTTTGGGGGGGAGGGGTTAAGCAATGGGGTTAAGTGATTTGCCCAGGGTCACACAACTAGTAAGTGTTATGTGTCTGAGTTCACATTTGAACTCAGGTCCTCCTGAATCCAGGGCCGGTGCTCTATCCACTGCACCACCTAGCTGCCCCTAATGATTTTCTTTTTTACAAGGAAAAGTTCAGTGTCGAGGAGAGATATATAAGGAAATACTTGTGCTATAAAAAAAAAAGGTGTCCATAATGTTTTAATATCCCTTATAAAATTACTGCCAAAATAACACAGTGCCTTTTACAATGTAGATGATCAATAAAGGTTTATTGAAATGTGAATAAATACTATATCAGATTGCTTACTATCTCAGAGAGGGGAAGGGAAGGGAGTAATAGAATTAAGAACTCAGAACTTATTTTTAAAATGTTAAAAAATGTTTCAACATGTAATGGGGGGAAATAAAATTATATTAAAAATAAATGTGAATAAATATTTCTTTAGAATTTAGAAGTATTAGAGGCAGGTAGGTGGTGCAGTGGTTAGAGTACCGGCCCTGGATTTAGGAGGACCTGAGTTCAAATCTGGCCTCAGACACATAACACTTACTAGCTGTGTGACCCTGGGCAAGTCACTTAACCCCATTGCCTAACCAAAAAATAAAAAAAGAACTTAGAATTGTTTAAAAGGTGTATTTTCCCCTCCCCTCCTCCATTTTACCATATCCTATGTCCTGCATACAACATGAAGGGGAGATTTGATATTGTCCCAGTTTTTAGGATGGTGCACACCAAAGCCCTAACATGGCTGTACACAAAAACAGGAAGGACATGTGGAAACCAACAGGCTTGGCAATGCTAATCTCTATGATGCCCTATTACTTTATTTTCATCTCTATGATACTGATGATTGTGTTCCACATCTAGGAAGGTCAGGAGTTTTAACCACAAAGACAGCAAGTGTAGTCTTACTACTGTGCATTTGCAGTAATGTGTTTAATGTGCTTTTAGGCTTTGCAATTTCTTTGGCACTTTTGTATTTTATGGCACCATAGCCAATGTCCTCCTGATGTTGATTCACTTCTCTATACGTTACTTGGATTCCTTCTGACTACCATACGACACTACCCCATGCTTTCAATGACTCAGAGAAATTCAAGACAGTAACAACAAGGATCCATTAGGCCAGAAGAAGGTCAGGAAAGTTGACTAAGATATCATCTATTGTCCTTATCTAATCCAGAATTCTGTAAGACCAGCTATAACCAGTCACTTGGTCCTAAGGTCTGAGTTATTATTCCTTAAACCACCACTCCAAGAGATTTGGATTTCCAGAGAGGACAGGAACAAAGATTGTATAACCCAAGATAGTAAGCACTAGATCAGTAACCAGACAAAAGAGTAAAGCTAAAAGGAATGAATTGGTGAGAGGCCAATTTGAAGATTCCTGGCCAAGACAGATTTTCCAGATTTATCTGTTTATTTATTAGTCATTTAGAGGGGAGGAGGAAGAGTTAATAGGCTATTAGGTAAAGAGTTCTTTTAAGCCAATAAGATAAGGATCAGATTGAACAGACTTAGGTACACACATGGCAGGGGCTAAAAATGGGCAATGTGCAGTAGAAAACAGTAGTGCAACAAATGAAACTGCATAAGAGCACTGATGAGGATCTGAAATGTCATCAGTACATCACTTTATTCACAGGAAAAAGAGACAACAGGCTTGGGCCTCAGTTTTATTTTAAATCTACCTGCAGCGGAGCTCTGATCTCCTCAAAGGATACAGCTTCAGTGAGAAGGTAAAGTCTAATTCAAGGACACATGTTTCTCTCGTTGAGGTTAAAAATGACTATGACTTTCAAAATGATAGATGACCCTCAATTCTAAACTCACATGCTTACTTTGTCCCATTCAGTCTTTTTATAAAGACATTCCTTTGCTTCTTTTGATTTTCTATCAATTTCTATCTATCTATCTGTCCGTCTGTCTCTGTTCAGTGTCATGACCAGTTCAGAGCTTCTATAGGACTAAATCCCCATGTACATGAGACTGCATCCCATTTTTATTTTTATTTTAAGTTCTAAATTTTCTCTCTCCCTCCACCCCTCCCCTACCCATTGAGAAGACAAGAATTACTTAACAATATTAAACTGTAACTTTCTGGCCAATAAGCTTGACGATCAAGATAGGGATCCTACTCCTCCACTGAGTATGGTGAATTCCACATGCAAAAACCGCTAGGCAGAGATCAGATAGATAGGGAACATATCACCTTCTGGATTCAGAGCACCAGTATCATGGAAGCCATTGGTTTTTTCTTAATAAAGAATAGCATACCTACCTTATCACAGTCTTCTCTTAGTAAGCTGAGTATAAGCCTTGTGTTAGTGTTTCTGACTGATAAAGCCTAAAAGATGTCAGGAAGAATAAGATACTATGTTCTCCAGAAAATGTTTTCAACAGAGATAGTTTCATGGCATCATAGAATTCAGAGACACAAGGTACCTTCAAGATAGCTTGATCTGTTTACCCACTCTCACTTTAGAGGTGATGAAAATGAAGTCTGGGAAAGGCCAAGTGATTGGCCCAAGGTCAGCGTTAGAGGACAGAGCACAACTAAAAGTGCAGAACTCTTCTCACTTTGCCCCCCTCTCCACCCCACGCCCAAAAGCTAGAATGGTTTCATGTCTGTATTCCTCAACTCTGAAGCTAGGTTGTAAATTCTCTAGTACATGGAATAAATGTACATTCCCAGTAGTAAATGGAATAGTAATGCCTACTTTGTGGACCTAATTTGTCATCCCCATCTCCTCTGAATACTCTCAGTCCCAGAGTTGGGTCCATTATTTCCCTCTTCAGCTGTTTCTGGAACAGCTTCGATATAACCAATAGTAATTATAGTTGTTGTTGTTTGTCCTTCATTCTTGAAGAAGATCATGATATAATGGAGTAATTATAATATCATGACTTTGGATACTGGTCACCTTGCTCAATCAGTGAAGGTCTTTGCATAGAGATCACATCTTTACATTTCTTTACACACTTTCCCACCCCTCTCTAACTCTTCTCAACTCTCTTGAAAGGTTTTTCATCACTCAGGGTTTTTAAAATATTTGTTTTGGTATATAAATTCTCTTATTTTCCATTTTTAAAAAAATCCTGAATTTTACAAATACCCTGTAAATGAGTATTTCCATGTACATTGTAGAACAGAAGGGTAGGATTGCACATGACACTGGGAATCTCTTGATTGCTTGAAAAGAAAAAAACAACAACTTTATAGCACATATGCATAGTTAAGCAAAACAAAGTCCCATATGGCCATGTCCAAAATTGTGTGCCTCATTCTGCATCTTGAGTCCAACACAGAATCACCAATACATCAGAAGGTGGATGGCATTTCTCATCATCAGTATTTTGGAATCATGGTTGGTTATTTCACTGGTCAGAGTTCTTGAGTCTTTCAAAGTTGTTTTTCTTTGTAATATAATTGTATAAATTGTTCTCCTGGTTCATTTCACTTTTTCATCAGTTCATATAGGTCTTTCTAGGTTTCTCAGAAATCATCCCATTGACAATTTCTTACTGTGCAATAATAATCCATTACATTAATATACCATAATTTGTAAAGCCATTCCTTAAGCAATGGACACTCCTTAGTTTTTAATTCTTTACCTGTGCAAAAAGAGCAGCAATAAGTATTTTTGAGATATTCCTTCCTTTCCCTATTTCTTTGACCCAGTGATAACCACTAACAGGCTTATAATCCAAAGAAATCACTAAAAATAAGATATTATTTAGGAGAAAAAATGGTTCAAGTAGATGTTGGATATAGCCCTGAGCTTAAGCCCCTTTCTTCCTCACTCCAAGAACTTCAGAAGACAGAACTCTTAATTTTATTTGTTCCTGATATGCCACCTTTGTCTTGTGGTTAAATCAGGACTTGGATCTTAAACCCTATTCTTCTGACTACCAAGCCCAGTTGCCCTTAAAAAAAAGCAGCCATTTACACCTTTAAGGTGTACAAAGTACTTTACACATACTGTTTCATTGTTTATATACTTTGACCATTTTTTCGGATTTTGCCATTATGCCTCAGCTGTTGTCTCGCCATGGAATTTCCCATTGCACCTGGATCCTCCTCACCCTGGAACGTCTATCTGCCTTATTATCTCCCTTTTCCCATTGGTGAGTTCTTCCTAAGGCTTTCATTTTGGTTAGTGTCCAAGGCCCAGCCAACTTTCAATCAATCATTAGTAAGTGCCTACAATGTGCCAGGCATGGTGCTAAGTGCTGGGGATACAAAAAAGAGACAAAAGATAATCCCTGCCCTCAAAGAACTTACAATCTAATGGGGGAACAACATTCAAACGAATATATCCGAAGCAAGCTATATACAGTATAAACAGGAGATAATTAGCAGGAAAGGCTTTGGAATTAAGAGGGGTTGGTAAGAGCTTCTTGCAGGAGATGGGATTTTAATTGGGACTGAAAGGAAGCCAGAGAGGTAAGCCCTCAGAGCAGAGGAAGGAGAGCATTCCAGTCATGGGGGAAAGACAGAGAGAATGCCCAGAGTCAAGAGATAAAGTATCTTGTTTGTGAAACAACCAGGAGACCAGTGTCACTGTATATATGAGTACATGGTAGGGAGCAAGGTATAGGAACATTGTAAGGGTATAAAAGAGCTAAGTTATGAAAGACTTAGAATGTGAAATAGAGAAGTTTGTATTTGATCCTAGGGGCAATAGGAAGCCCCTGGAGTTTGCTGAGTAGGGGTGGGAGGGGCAGGTTACATGATCAGACCTTCATTTTAGGAAAATCACTTTAGAGGATGGAATGGAGTGGAGAGACTTGAGGCAGACAGACCCACCAGCAGTTATTGAAATAATCAAGGCATGAGGTGTGGAAGGCCTGCACCAGAGTGGTGGCAGTATCAGAGGAGAGAAGAGGGTGCATTCAAGAGATGTTACAAAGGTAAATTTGACAGACCTTGGCAAAAGCTTGAATATGAGAGGGTGAGGGTGGGTTGAGACACAGGAATCCGGGATGACTCCTAGGTGGCCTGGGGACTGGGAGGATGGTGTTGCCTTATACAGTAAAAGGTAAAAGTGAGACTCAAAAAAGTTGTACCTGAATCACAGTCAAATAGCTAGCATGTATCCCAGGAAAAATTACAACACAGGCCTCTCTCCTAGCTCTAGGACTAACCCTCATTTGGCTATGTTTCTAACTCTACTATATCATTATATTAAATCATTTACCAAACATTTATTAAACCTTTCCATTTTATTATGTTCCAGGGACTGTGTTAGGCACTAGAGACACAAAAAACAAGAATGAAATAGTCCTCCTGCTCTCAAGGAATTTATATTGTTATGTATGTACTTATTTATAGACTGTGTACTTTGCTTAAGGAAATAGGGAAATAAGTAATACATTTTAGCAGAATTTCCATAAAAAGTAGTTATAATGCAAATGTTTGGTGCCTGATAGGGTAGGTTTGAGTTTTGTGGAAAGCTTGTTTATGTAGAACAATGTCATATATCTGGTGTTTCTCCCAAAAGGCCTGATAAATGAGGCGTCACTTTAATAATCAAAATAAATTAGTTGGAAATGAAATTTAGACAAATTGCTATATTTTTTTTAAAAAGGAAAAGATTGCTGTCAACTTTGGGGGGAATGTTAATTAGAAGGCTTCATAGAAAGAGTAGCACCTGAAATGTGCCTTAAGGGGGGAGGGAGTAAGAACCTACTATGTGCCAGGCACTATGCTAAACATCTTTTAAAAATTAACTAATTTGATCCTCACAACAACCCTGGGAGGTAGGTACTATTATCACGTCCCCATTTTACAGTCAAGGAAACTGAGATAGAAAGGTTAATTGACTTACTCAGGGTCACACAGCAGCGTCTGAAACTGGATATAAAACTCAGCTCTTTCTGATTTCAGGCCTGGTGCTCTATCCACTGTACCACCTAACTGCTGAGGCACAGATGAAATATCAATGGTAGAATGTGGAGTGAATGAGTTCTAGACATGAAAGGTAGCCTGCATGAATGCAAAGATTTGGAAAGTAGCAAATGAAACTGATGAACACCTAGTTGCCTGGTTTGGCTCTAATCTGTTTTCCTAGCCTCCTTTCTTTTCACTCCTCGATTATTACATTTCAGCCAGACTTTGGAAGATCTTAAATTCTAGCATTAAACAATTGTATTTTATCTCTAGGAATTTGGGAGCTACAGGTCTTTTGAGCAAGAAAATAACACAAGCAGACTTGTGTATTAGAAAGATCATGCTGTGACAGTTGAGAGAGAGAAAAATTGGGAAATATGGAAAAACAGTTATGAGATTAATAAAATAATCTGGGAAAGAGATAATAAAGACCTGAAGTAGGGTGGTATGAGCAGCATGGCATGGACTCATAGGAGAGATATGGTGGTGGTAGAACTGGGCTGCATCAACTGATTACATGTAGGGAGTGAAGGCTAGAGAACAAAGATAACTGAAGTCTTGTGCCTGAATGACGAGGAAGATAAAGGCTGCCATCAACAAAAATAGGGAAATGAAGAAAGGGGTGCTAGAATAGGGGGACGATAAGTTTAGTTAAAGACATGCTGAGTTTGTGATCCAGAGATACTGTCCTTGCTGTTCCTTGAACAACACCATCTCTCTATTCTGTGCATTTTCACTGACTATACCTTATGCTTGGAATTCTCTCCCTCCTCATCCTCATCTCCTGTCTTTCCTGGCTTCCTTTATACCCCAGCTAAAATACCACCTTCTGCAAGAAGCCTTTCCCCATCTCTCTCAATGCTAGGGCCTTCCTTCTGTGATTATCTCCAATTTATCCTGTATAGTTCTTGTTTGTACATAGTTGTTTACATGCATCACCCTCATTGTACTGCAAGCCCTTTGAGATTAGGTACCATTTTTTATTGTTTGTTAATTTCTTTGTATCCCTAGTATTTAACACAGTGCCTGGCAAACAGTAAGCACTTAGTAAATGCTTTTGACTTGACTTGACTGAGTTAGAACAACATACAGAGATGTCTCATTGTAAATGTAGGGATAGAACTCAGGGGAAAGATTCCAGCTAGAAAAACCCTTTCCATTTTTAAGATTTTATTATTCTAAATTGAAATTATTACAAACCTTACAATTAAAAAAAGGTTTATAATCTCTTCCTTTGCTTTATCTGTTTATGTAATAAGGTTAAAAAGACAACTGCCCACATAAAACAGGCTTACGCAAGTCACTAACATCACTATTAGGTCATACATTAGTCTGCCACTTGGCACATTCCCACATTTAATTTCGTCATTCAGAATTCTAGGGAAATTTAAGTTATGTTTAGATATTTCCTCACTCATTACTAAAATTTCAACATCTGTCTTAATCATCCAAGACCAGAATCCTTACTCCAATTTATCGAATATTATTTATTGAATAAAATGTAAAGCCTCCTTTTTCATATATTTACATTAAAATATCTAATTCAATAAGTAAATATTAAATTTACTAGATAAAAAATTTATTACAATGACATCAATAATATTAGACATTAATACTTATTTACAATATTTTATCTGTAAGATCACAAAGTCTCCTCCAACCCTTACTAGAACTGTGGATGACTTCACTTCTGAAAACATAGTCCCACATGATTTTTAGGTCACTTAGGATAAGAAATGAAAACTCTTCACAAGAATCTTCTTCATATTTATATGAAAAAGGTTACAATAGAAAAAAGATTCCTCCATTTTCTTCCTTTCTATCCTTTCCAGCTTATTTCCAGCCATGAAAGGAAAACAATTCCTTTTGTTTCACTCAAACCTTCCTTCTTAATAGGCTCCAGACTCATTCTTCATAATTCATGAATGGATGAAAGCACTTTCATGAAGCACTCACTATGAGCAGAACATTGTGTTAAGATTCATGAAGGGAAATAGAAAAATCAGACAGTTTCTGCTTTCCAGGAGCTCACATTCTAAACCAAAGATTAGGTGGTGGAAATGTTCCTTTCATGTTCTTCAGTAGCTGTGGCTGCTAAGAAAGGATTGCAACATATGCAAAGGTCGTAAGTAGCTAGGTCACATCTCCACAAGGTCTATTCCCCTGGACAATGGCTGTCTCAGAATGCTGAAAGCAGGGCTGGTGGCCAGGAAGATGCTGCTCTTCCAGGGATTCTAGGGCACAGGGGCTTGGGCCATTTCCACTGCTATCTGAGAGGACACCATGGTTAAGGCGGTGGTGATGGTTTGACCCTCCTGGAACCTGCCACCTCTTGTTTGTCTCTCAAGACACCTTGCTGCTCCAGCTTGTATCTTTGCTTATTTCATTCTCTCCGGAAACCTCTCAGCTCGTCAAATTATCTTTATAATGTTTCATCACAGAATAGCAGTTTCATGTTCTTCATATAAGATCTGTAACTATAACTCCTAGCTTCTCTGCTCTTAAAAACACAGTGAGTTTCTATAACCTCTGCAGGAAATGCTTTTGAAATGGGAGTTATATCAACATGTCTTATATTCCCCTGTTAAAATTTGTAAGCCCTTTGAGGTCAAAGATAGGGTCTTATTTCATCTTCATCTTCCTAAGGACTGACACTGCTATATAGCAGGCACTTAATAAGTATTCATATAATTGAATAACTCATGAAACCCAGGGGTGTTGAGAAGCTCAAATGAGATAATGTATATAAAGCATTATAGAAATGCCATTTATCGTCATCATCTTTATCATCACCATCATCATCTTAGCCTTTAGTCACTAGGTTTCTAGTCTGGTTAATAACTTCATTTCCTGAACCTTCTACTACACTCCTGCTATGCTCAAGCAAGGTTTTCAAAGCTATATGGGGTGTGCTAGTAAATGTTTAACAACCAGGTTCTCAGGGAGTGGGATATACATACACATGCATACATACATATTTTTGTATGTATGTATTAGGTAGGTATGTAGATATGTATATGTGTGCACAAACATTTTAAAATTTAATTTGTATTATTAACACTTTCCTAAGTCTAAACAATCAACAAGAATAAATCAAGTCAGTGATTTTTGAGATACAAAAGCTTACACTGAAAATTTAGAAATGAACCCACACATCCCTTATAGAAACCACATTTAGGCTATAGTTCTTGAAATCATTATTGTCATGTGGTCTAAAATTCTTATCATGCGTATACTTCCAAGTTACATATAATGTTTCCTGAAAAGTTTTGTGTAACCAAATTATAATTTAAATCTCCATGGGAATGCTCATTATTTAAAGTAAACCTTTTGCAAAGTGAAACATTGTTTTGCATTACAAATAATGTTTCCTTACATGTAAAATGAACTAGGCTATATGTTCTCCGTGATCTTTTCTGACTGTGAAATTCAATGTGTTTATGTCTGATCACCCTCAATATGGGTATTATATGGTTTTCTTTTTAAAATAATGTGGGGGTAGTTTTCCCTTTCATGTTATATATAACTGATTGCATTTTATACTTTTGCTTTCAAGGAATGTATTGCAGGTTTGTCTCATCCCAGCATGTGTTCAGTCATGGTGATCTTGTGGTGTTACCGAGGAAAATGAATAATTTCAGAGGGCCTCAGGCTAGGGTCATGACAATTAAGTGCTCACTTTATGTCAAAGGGTGAAAATTGCAATAATACCACAAAATGTTATCCACTGTGCAAGGATTTTCTAACACACTTTAGATAATTAGATTTAGAATTCTAACACACTTTAGAAATGACAATTGTATGGACAGCTAGGTGGTACAGTGAATAGAACTGTGGTCTTAGAGTCAGGAGGACCTGAGTTCAAATCCAGATTCAGACACTTAACACTTACTAGCTGTGTGACCCTGGGCAAGTCACTTAACCCCAATTGTCTCACCAAAAAGCAAAAAAAAATGACAATTGTACCCTTACATTTTTTTCTTTTTCTTTTTAGGGAACTTAAAGGACATCCTGACATAGTGCAGAGAGGGCCAGCCTCAGTCATGAAGAACCATGTCTAACCAGCAGATTTCCTAAGGAGAGCTATAGTAGTTCAGGTGGCAAAGGAAGTAAGTAAAGTTTCTGTGACCATCAGAGTGGAACTGGGCTGGGATAAGGAATATCCATCCACCCCCTGCACGTCCAGCCTGGTTGAGATAGAGACACTGAGTAAATTCCTTACCTTCTCAGAGTCCCAGGCAACTCTCTCACTATAAATTGCAGAACCAAATTCACATGTATAGAGGGAGTTTCCTCACCAGAAATTCCATAAATCTTTGAAAATACAAGCCACACAAAACAGCAATGAAGATTTTTTTTCAAGTACAGCTCAGAAACAACCCTGCATACTAAAATGAATCTATATTAACTGACTTTTGCATCTTTTTCTCATGAGTCAATACTTAATTATGAAAGACAGTTTTCTCATCAATGCTAATTTTGAAGTATCTGTAAATATTTCAAAGATAAATGAAAATGTTATATCTGAATAGATTTGAGGGAGAGAAGTATAAAAGAAAGGGTAAGGCTATATTTCCTATCATGAACTCTCTCTCTCACCTGTTTCTGTCTTCATCTGTCTC
Organism: Vombatus ursinus; assembly: GCF_900497805.2. Classification (NCBI taxonomy): domain Eukaryota; kingdom Metazoa; phylum Chordata; class Mammalia; order Diprotodontia; family Vombatidae; genus Vombatus; species Vombatus ursinus. The sequence goes on along the minus strand of NW_020954590.1, from coordinate 35,029,151 downwards.
TCTGTCTCTGCCTCTGGGAATCTAGGTCTTTCTTCCTCTGTCTCTTTCTGTCTCTATCCCTGTCTCTGTCTCTCTGTCTCCCTGACTCTGTGTTTCTGTCTTTCTTTGTCTTTTTCTTTGTCTCTCTGTTTGTCTCTCTGTCTCTCTCTGTGTCTGTGTCTGTCTGTCTCTCTCTTTCTTTGTTTCCCTCCATCTCTGTGTCTATGTGTCTCTTTCTGTGTATCTCTGTCTCTATGTCTGTCTCTCTCCCCTCTCTCTGTCTCTCTGTCTCTCTGTCCCTCTCTCTCTCTCTCTTTCCCCCTCCCTCTGCTCTCTCATCTTCTGCACTCTCAGGACTTCAATTGTCACCTCTAAGCTGGTGATCAAATCTTATCTCCAAACATTACTAAGAGACAGCATGGTCTAGGATTAGAATCAGGAAGAGTTAGGTTCAAACCCTATCCTACTGGGTGTTACTGTCCTATATAATCAGTATAGCCTTGGCTATGTGATCAATCATAGACAAGTCACTTTGGTTAAGTCAAGTCAAAAAACACTTACAAAGTGCTTACTAGGTGCCAGGCACTACTCTAAGTGCTAGGATACAAATACAGACAAAAACAGAAAGGTGGTTGCTGCCCTCAAGAAGTTTCCATTCTAACAGGGGAAAACAACATATAAAAAGAGCTGAAAAGGGAAGGGTGGCTGTAATGCCAACTCTATCCATTATGCAACACTGCCTCTTACACCAAGTAATCTTATGAGTCTCTACAATAAGATGACTAGCTACCTCTTTGGGCTGTGCCAGTAAGGTTTCATTAAATTACTGGCACAGCCTTGAGTCACAAAGACCTGAATTCAAATCTGCCCTCAGACACTGACTAGATGCTTGACTCCGGCAAGTCACTTAGCTTCTGTTTCCCTCAGTTTTCTCATCTGTAAAATGGGGATAATAATACTTTCTTCTCAAAGTTGTTGTGAGGATCTAATAAAATAATAATTGTAAACCACTTATCACAATGTGGCACAGTTTTATACATTCTTATTATTATTACTGTTATTATTATTATTACTATTATTATTAGGACTTGGGCAAGTAATAACCTTCCTGGGCCTCAGTTTCTGAAAGGAAATGAAGAGGTTAAAATGAAGAAGTTAGACTTAACATCTCAGAGCCTCAGTCTCCTCATATGTAGAATGAGGCTAATAATATTTTTGCTGCCTACTTCAAAGAGTTGTAGTGAGGAAAGCATTTTGCAAACCTTAAAATGCTACATAAAGGTGAGGTTTTATGTATAATTTTGACATTTTCTTTGGCTCTACTTCTTCATCTTCGTCATCTTCATTGACTCCAAGGTGTCCTACTAAACATTCCAAACTCAAGATATTCAAAATTGAACTCATCATATTCCCCCCAAAACTTTCACTTCCTCCCAACTACCCTGAGTCACCCAACCAATGATTCCCTAGAGATCTTCTTAATATCTTTAATCCTGAAAAATGCCACAGATGGCCTTAAATAGCCAAATAGAATGAAAATATTTGCCTCTGAATGACTCAGGGATCATTTGAATGAAAAGCAGTTATTTCTGCAAAAGCTGTTTCACCCACTGACTTACTTATAGTTGAATGGCTCATTTGTACCTTTCCCTAGAAACAGTCACTGAAGTTGTTACCAAGGAACATAAATATACCTGGCAATTGAGCATCATGCAAGCTTCTTGAGTACCTAAATTAAATAAAGAAACATCACTTTAAATGTCTAAAATAATTTAATACTTCAAAAAACCTGTGATTTCATCAGCCTTCCATTGACACAGATCAAAATCCCTCCTTGGTTCAGGGGCCATTAGCTTCTTGAGTTATCATAACCAAAAAAAAGTCATACTATTAGCCCACTCATGACAATGCTGGACTTGAACCCAAAGCCTTTGCTTGTTGGGAGGATATGCCAGATGTGCTCTTTTGGCACGGACTTTGGGAATGAAGGGTCACCTTCAGGCTACATGAGACAGTGGAAGGGTAGCGCTTTCTTTGAGGTCAGGAATACTTGTAAAATAGGTAAATACAGGAATCTGGGAATAAAGAGAATGGGTATAATGGCTGTCATTAGGAAGATAATCAATTAATTGTTACTTATGTAGTGTAGTCTCTAAAATATAAAGGAAGGTAGATGTCCTCTAGGTTAAATGTTATTATGAAAATGTTATTATGAAAATGAAAAATTTATAAAATGAACAATGAATCATACTTACAGGGATTAGAGGGTAGACCTTGGATTTTTTTGGAATGGTGAACTCCCAGTGAGAAAACTCCTCCTACCAATGCCACTTACTCTATCACCTAGAGTCTTAGAGAATTTCCCAGGACAATGAACGGCTAATTGACTTGCCCAGGGTGACATAGCCAGTAATATGTTAAAGGTAGGATTTGAACCCAAATCATCTCAGCTTTGAGGTCAGCTTTCCATCCACTTAACAACACTGCTTCTCACTGGAGTTCTAGAATAAAATGACTGGCTCCCCATTTGTGCTGCGCTAGCACTTTGATGAAATTGGAACAGAAAACTCTGATGTTTACTGCTTGTGAGAATTTGGGCAACTAACAGCCTCCTTGGGCCTCAGTTTCCTTTTATTATAAGGAGGATAGATTAGATGATCTCTGTGTCCCTTCTAATTCTAGCTCTGCAATCCCATTTATATTTCTTGGTTTCTTTATGCTTTTTTTTCCCCCTAGTATGGATATAATGACTGCCTTGGCCTAACATTTCTACTCTATTTCTATACTGACATTTGAATTTCTATGACTTTATTCTTTTCAGGTTTTATCTTTCCTGCCTGATTGTAGTGCTTCATCGGGTGGCGTTGGAGAGAGGACATTGCTATTCTCAGTCTCAGGCCAGCTACCTGTCCTCCACTTTTCTTCCACAATTGGAGTCCCAGGGCTTGTCTCACTGGATTTGGGGAAAATCACTGCCACCAAACACCCCCTGTTTTATTCTGTGCCCTTCTCTGCTGGCTCTGGCTGGGGAAAGGGATATGTTTCCAATTTATTCTATATCCTGCTTTCTTGAAATGCATTAATACCCTCTCCATAGTTTCTAAGGCTTTTAAGGGTATTAACTCCAGGAAAGCATGCTATGGTTAAAATAGCATCCAAAAGAGAATAAGAGAATTGGATAATAGTTCTGGAAACAGCCATTAAGAGATGTGACTCAGGTCATGTCTATGCAATCAGATTTTTTTTTTCTTTAAATTCAATTCAGTTCAATAAATATTCATTAAGCCTAGGCAAGACACAGTGTCTGGTGCTAGAAAGATAAATAAGACTTAATCTCTTTCCTCCAGGAGTTTATAGTTCCTATGGGGAGATATAGCACATACAAATAATATATAACATAAAAATAGACTATAAATACATATGATTTGGCCTTTCCATTCCATTCACTGTTACTAAATTATTACAGATCAATTGATTGACTAGACTAATTGGACAGCTAAATCCAAAAGGAGGGTGCTAGATCTAAAAGGGATTCATGATGGCATTTAACCCAATCCTCTTATTATACAAATAAGAAAACTGAAGCCTAAAGAGATGAAGGGGGCTTAATCAAGACACCAATGAAAGTTAGGATGCAAACCCACATTTCTTGATTCCCAGTCTAATATTTATCCTGCTTCTCCATGTTTTTTTTTTTCTGTTCATGTGAGCTCAAATACAATGCTGTTCATCCCTCTTGAATCACATACCTGAAACCTATAAAACGTTTGTCTCTGCTATCCTATAAAGAAAATTGTGGAGTCGTGTTCCATTCAATCCCTGGGGCAGAGTTGAATGAGGTGAGTATATAAGTTCACAGAAGTTTACAGAGACATAAATTCACAGAAGATGCAAGAACTATAAAAGAACTCTTTATAGTAACACAATAGAAGCTCCATTCTCTCATCCTTAAAAAGCATTTTAAATTTCTAAGTAATCCTGATGTGTGGGTTATAATCTCAAGCACTTAATGAAAATAGAGAGGACAGAACCAGACTGATACTCCACAGGAAAGATGCAAAGAACAAAGTCAAACTCTAGTTTGCTCAGTATCAAACATTTGCAGCCTCTGTGTGATGCGGACAGACTTTCTCCTCAAACAATTTCCAATCCTCTCCTTATCCTAGTGAATCTTCTCTACCTGGTCAATTAAATATGCAAACTCAGTGATTCTGAGTCTCTGATGAGGTCTAGAGATTTAGGGGTGCTGGGACCTCTAGATCATGACACGCAGGTCCTGCCCAAAAGAATTCGACACAAGCCTTCTTTCAGCCAAAGACAAGGTTTATTAAGGATCCACCCTATTGGCCAGACTCCTAAGTAATCCGAACATTTATGAGCTATTGGCTGGGTTCTTAAGGAATCTGAGCAGTGGCTAGATTGTAAGAATCTGAGCATCTTAATGGAGATAAGATGGACCTTATATACAGAAAAGACTATGAGAGGGATCTAGGAGTGGCCAAGTAGTCTGCAGGGACTGTGAGGTAATAGAAAGCCAAGGACCTGGACCACATGGCCAAAGGAGAACGGAGCCTAGCTAGAATTAAGGGTGGGAAGTGACCTGGGCCATAAAGAGGTAAGACAATGGAGGGCTAGGCTAGGTTAAAGGTAGGAGAGAATTGAGAGCTTACTAGATGTGTGACCTTGGGCAAGTCATTCAACCCCATTGCCTACAAAAAAAAAGAAAAAGAAAAAAAAGAGAGAGAGAGAATTGAGAGATTGGGTGTAGCCACAATGAAAGGTCAGTTGGTGGGATTACAGCCTCAGGGGACCACCAGAGACTTCCTTGATCAAGTGGGAAAATTCAAGGAGAATCCCTTAGACAAATGGGAGCCAAATTCTTTTTGGGGTAAGGAGCAAAAGTCTCAGCTTGGACCCATACCCCATCATCTCTTCTCTTGCTAACCTAATGTTAGGCATTAAGGTGCCACATTAAAAATGCACCTTTCTCCCCATGTGTTTATACACCACCTCTGTTGGTCCAGAGCTCATCATCTACAAGTCTGTCACTGGTTTATAAAATAAATGCTGTGTAATGGATAGAGTGTTAAGCCATCCTAGAGACTGAAAGACTTGGCTTCAAATACCACCTCAGCCACTTCCAAGTTGTCTAACCTGGGGCAAGTCACTTAAACTCTTTTAAGACTGTTATCTCATCTTTAAAATGATGAAGTTAAACTCAATAATCTCTAAGGTCCCTTTCAACTTACAATCTCTGATCCTGTGATTATTTGTGATGCATAAAGACTCATTCCTTTCTTTTTGAAGGAAGTGACACCAGACCAGAAGCACTAGGCCAACTTAGTCAAAGGGCAAAGCTAATTACCATTGAGCATAAAGAGTACAACTTAAAACAAATACACCCAGCCGAGGAAGTGAGGGAAAGACCACACACACCTGGGTGTGGTAGAACAAATAAAGCTTAAAAGGGGAAGTAGCATGTTACTAAACTGGAATAAAAATGCTTATTGTCACAGTCAGGTGTTGGGAAGCAGCAGAGGCCAGATGCCTAAAGTCAAAAGTGGAAAATGTCTGTTCTGTACCTTACCAGTCCAACCACACCATTTCTTCAGGCCTAAGAAAGAGGCGACTGTCTTATCATTTTTATTTTAGCTCCCAGGATGCCCAGAAGGGCTGAGTGGGAAATAACACAGAAAAACATGGCAAATGAACAAGCAGTTTAGGAGGGCCATGAAAGCATCATTAAGTCAGGGCCCATCTCTGTAGCATTTTTATATTTTCTTTCATCCATGCCAACAACTTCACAATGATTTCCACTTGCTTTTTTCCTATGGTTATGACTTTTTTCTCTCAGCGCTCCATTTCACTGATAAATTATTGGGAGGCTAAGTAGCATACCCTGCTTCAATTTGTAAATCAATTGAGAGGTCAAGATTAGGAGACAGTCTTAGTCTGCTCAGTCTGGAATGCAGACCTACTCAAAATACCTTTGAAAGTAAGAGACTTGAAAACACATTCGGATTTTGCTGACTTTAAAGTTCACCATGAAGACTTTATTATACAATTCTTTACATGCAATGCTCCATTTCCCAGCCTGTCCCTTGTCATACATTGGAAATGTCCTCTGACCCAAGGACTTCTCCCTTTGAATGGAAGGCTCCTTCCAAAATCTCCATTTCAGGAGAGCACCCAGGCCAGACATATCTTCATTTCCCACTCAACTGTACTCCTTTGGATTTCTCTATCATGATTCATGCATGCATCTAGGTTAGCCAAGTTGTCCAGTAAACAGAGCACTGGACCTGGAGTCAGGAACTCAAGAAGACTGGAATTCAAATCCAGACTCACATACTTATTAGCTCTGTGACCCTGGGTAAGTCACTTCACCTCTGTTTGTTTCAGGTTCCTCAACTATAAAATAAGGATTAAAAACAGCACCTACCTTGCAGGCTTGTAGTAAGGATCAAATGAGATAGTATTTGTAAAGTGCCTAGTTGAATGTCTGGCACTGTATAAATGTTTATTCCCACCCCTTCCTCCCCCACTATATTCCCCCCTTTTCAGCTTCCTTTTATGTATTGTCTTCCCCTATTAGAATATAAGCTTGGGGGAAGGTACTGTCTTTCTTTTTTCTTGTACTTGTATTTCCAGTGCCTAGCATGGTGCCTGGCACATAATAAGAACTTAATAAATTGCTTTTTGATGACTGAATGATTGTGATCCTCTGTTTCCTGCAAGCTCATTCATGGACCACCTTCTAGATAAAGACTTTCCTGACCCAGCCCTTTACAGGTGCTAACGTCGATTTACCTTGCAATAATTTTGTAGATATTCTGTATACACTTAGACTGGCTTATCTTGTTTCCCTCGTTAGTATGTAAACTCACTTTTGATTCTGCATGCTTAGCAGCTATAGTGTTTGGTACATAATAGTTGCCTAATGAATGTTGGATTGAGTAATTAATGTCTCAGTATTCTGTTCCTTAATGCATGTAGAGGCTCAAAATACATCCATTTTGTGGTTTCTATTTCCCCACCCCTCTAAACTACCTTCTATTTGTTGTAATGTATAGGCATCATAAATGCCTATAAATGTACATATTCTCATTCCATCTCCCTAAGAGTATAAGCTTCCTGAAGTCAGGGACTGTTTCGTTTTTATCTTTGTATGCCCAATGTCTAGCACAGAGGTGGGGAGCCTACAGCCTCAAGGCCACATGTGGCCTTCTAGGTCCTTGGGTATGACCTTTTGACTGAGTCCAAGTTTTACAGAACAAATCCTTTTATTAAGGGGATTTGCTCTGTGAAGTTTGGATTCAGTCAAAGGGTTGCACTTGAGGACCTAGAGGGCCACATGTGGCCTCAAGGCCACAGGTTCCCCACTCCTGGTCTAGCACATAGTAGCCACTTATTAAATGCTTTCCTATTGATTGATTGAAGCCCTAATGTCAGGTGCAAAAACCTTTAACTTACTCTTGAACAAATATCTCCACTGCAAAAAAAATATATTGTAGAATAAGTTCTAATGTTTTTCCAGGATGAAGGTACTTACTCTTAGTAAATGACCTCTCAGTAACTGTTCTATGAGCATTTAAACACCATTATTATAGTTAGCCAGAAGACATTACTGAAGAGCTTCCTTACCACACAATTATTGGGTCATGTGCTTCCTTGATACTAGGGTGATTCTTCAGTAAGATTCAACTTTTTGTACTGAAAAAGCAATCAGGATTACTTAGCAGAGCTGAAACCACCTTGAGACATCTGGTAGCATTGCTCCTACATGTCTATACATGCACCATATCTGGAATTAACACCTCTGTCCGTAGTTTCTCATGAAGTAGCATGAGGCACTCTAAACAGAAGCCAGTGAATTCAATAATAGCCACTATTGCTCTGAAATTTTCAGAAAAGTGATGCTGCCCAGGACCTTCTAGTTGTGTCATCAGTAAAAGAAGGGAAGAAGGAAGAGATGTGTCTAATGTCCTTTGGTGGTACTTTTGGCCCCCATTACAGAATGGTTGGGCTATCACCATTCTGCATTAAGGTACCAGAGATGATGACACAACAATCAATTAAAACCTTTCTCTGTTTGGCCTGATGGACAACTGAGTCAGTCACTGACATAATTAAAACAGAGATTTCCTCAAAAGTAAGAGACAAAAACTCACATTCCACAGACCTGAAATTGAGGCTTCATTAGGTCTCTATGTTCTGTTCCCTAACTCAATTATAAGCTGATACTGAATGCCTTTTCAGGTTGTCGCCTTTTTAATGCTCTGAAGTTGGAAACTAAAACCTTTCATATAGTCTTGAAATATCATACTATTGAAATGCTAAGTTCTAAGCTTCCCCATGATCAGCGCCCTCACTGTCATCAGTAAATGACCTCCCTATAACTGTTTTGTGAGCATTTAAGCACTATGAATATTCCAACAGTCCATTAGATCTGTAATCTTATCGATGAACATTAAATGCTATTATTACCACCTCTCTGGTCATGAGTTTCTTTATCTGTGAAAGGAAATGATGTTGAACTAGATGACCTCTAAGGTCCTTCTAGGACTAAAATTCCAATTTCAAATTTAAAAATATTGAACTGGCCATTTTATTCAGGCAAAAAGCAGGAATATGTGCCCTCAAATCAGAATACTTTCTTGGAATCCTTTGTCTTTGGCTCAAAACTTTGCATTTTGCTCTGAAAAGGTTTTTAGATACATATAATATATATGTGTGTGTGTGTGTGTGTGCGTGCGTGTGTGTGCGTATGTATATGTGTATATATATATATATTATATGTATATATAAAAACATACACATGTCAAAGACCCTCAAATTCTATGTCACAGTGATTCCAAAATAATTTGTACTGAGAACTATTTGAGTTAGGAGTAGTGTTGGAGTCAGAAAACCCAGGGTTCATATACTACCTCTAACACTAGATACGTGACCATGGACATGTCTCTTAACCTCTGTGTGGGACATGGGTTTCAAGGGAATTGCTACACAGAAGTTTCCAATAGACTAGGAGTCTGATGAAATCAAAATGCGATGCAAGACAAATATTAATTGATCCAACTCCCATTCTTCTGTGTATTGTAAATTATTTTTTATGAGTCTTTTCTTGTCAATCAGAAAGTTAGCAATTATTTGTTGTGTTTATTATGTGTCAGGAACTCTGCTAAGCACAGGGGAAAACAGGTTCTAGATTCTGATGTGGTATTTCAATGGCCAAATTCTACTATCATTTAAGGGTAAGGCAAATGAGTCAGAAGACTCTTTCAAAGGCTCCAAGTTGGTTACTAGAGGAAGTTCACACTGTAAGTTACTGTATACTTCTATAGAAGTATGGGCAAACTCACATTCATTCTTACTCCAGGAATTAAAAATATTTAAAAAATCAATCAGACCCACTCTTGCTAACATTAAATGGGGATGCCCCACAGCAGCAAGTAGTCCCAACTATGTCTCTAGACATTCATGAAATCAGTAGGAGTTCTTGTATTACTTCTCTTCAAATCTGATGAGACAGGCTCTAGAGTTCTGGGGTCCTGTGGATCAAAAGGTGTTAGAACAGATTCAAGAGTAAAATTCTCTTTAAATCTTTTCACTCACAGATTCCCACCTAAAGGTTATAATGACTTAGGGATGAGGCTACTTGCTTGCATCCTTTCCCAACAAAGATAACCAAACAGAGTATGGGCTCCCCTGGATTAGAGAAGACAATTGGAGCCGATGGAAGAGATCAGTAAAGCTCCTCAGTAAGGAAAAGTGAAGGGGACCTGGGGAGATATTTCTAGAAGGACACAGACATTTCTGGCTGATGGTTTCTGACTTCATTTCTATGCATGAACATCCATCCAATCATCTGGGGAAAAGGAGTGGGAAGACTATTTTAATATGTATTTTATAGGAGGGATTAACAAGAACCCTGTTTGATCTCAGTATTATTTGTATTAAAAAGAATTTTTTTTTGCCACCTACTTTGGTTGTGAATTGAGTATTTCAAAAATGTTTAAGGTATTGAGATTTTGGTGCCACTTATTAACTTTGAAAGAAAATATTTGATTCCTACTCTGTGATTGACTTGAAGAAAAGATGAAGTGAAAGAAAATGCTGGTGTGTATAGTCAAATGCATGAATACACAGGTCAATATCTCCTCATATCTTCCCAATAAAAAGTGCCAGGGAAAGAAATATTTGTTTTCCCTTAGGAAGGAAATTGAGGTCAATTCAAATTGAGTTGTGTAGAAGGGTGATGTTTGCTTTGAATTGCCAGCTTGGTGCCACCTGGCTTGGATAACATGCCATTTAGCCCGGTATATTGCTCAAACCTATCACCAGATTAGCGCTTTCTCTTATTTTCCTTGTCACTATTGTTGGACTTTGGTCTACACATTATTTTTAAGCTGAGCAATCACAGAATTTCCTATGTCTGATTATAAAAAGTACAGGTCAGTGTATGCAAAGCCAGACAATAGTCAAGGCAGGATGAAAGTTCATCTGAGAGACAGTGTGAAAGTGCTAATAAGACATTGGAACTTTTTTTTGCCTTTACAGTAAGGATTAGAATATAAACTATTGGTTCTATTCATTGTCCTTCATTGTTTAGTCACAAGGACGAGCCAGTTCATAATCTCTTCCATATTTGTACATAAACATCCATACAAATCACTTAGTGGGAATGTAGTGGGGATTTTTTTAATATATACGTAAAGGTATCTGTGTATATGAGTATATTATACACGTATGTGTTTGTATATATAATATACATATATGTTTGTTTTTTACAGGAGAGATAGGCATGAGTCCCTCTTGATCTTGGCATTACTTAATGAAAAAATGAAGGATGACAAAACACTTTCTTCACCAAGACTCTATGAAGTAGACCAAAGGAGAGTTATCCCCATTTCACAGATGAGAAAACTGATGCTCAGAGAGAGCTAAGCACATCTTGTATCATTGATAGTATTTGAGTCTAGGTCTGTATTTCCAAGTCTAATATTCTTTCTACCATACCAGACTGCCTGTAATAGGTAAGGAATTAATCCTCAAAGAATTTTTAAACACAGTAAGTCTCTTGGAGCAAGCTGGGCCAGACCTGAATCCTTTAACATGTAGTATCAGATTCCTACTCAGTTTTGCTGAGGCCTGAGTTCCTTCTAACTACATAATGGTGGGCAATCAGTGTTCAAGTACCCTTAGTGTTTTTTGTTTTTTGTTGTTGTTGTTGTTTTTTTGTTTTTTGTTTTTTGTTTTTTGTTTTTTGCTTTCTAAAGCACTTGTGAACTTTAATAAGTCACAGAACTTATGTCTTGATGCCAGCAGAGATGGGAAGCACTCACCTGTCATCAATGCACTTTCTTTGAATTACCTGTATATGGGATTAGGTTACTTTAGCTTAATCCTTACTGGGTTTAAATTGTGTCTGTTTTAGTTCCATACACAGGCCAAGGCTAGTGAAATCCCAGATAATTATGATTTAAAGAAGTAGTGTTTGTCTTTACTATTTAGAAAACAAGATGTGTTCACAGAAAGGGAGTGAAACTCAAATCCTGGATGCACATGTCTAGCATTGGTGAGAACTAATCCTAATTATTCACTGGTGTTAACCTGATTCTCCTAGAAAATGCTCACTGTACAGGGTCTGATCCTTGGTCCAATCATGTAACTATTCTTTCGCCTTCTTGATAACAATGTACTCTGATTCATGATGTCAGCTTTGAACATGACAATTCCTCTCTTAAATCCCTCATATTCCATATCTTGTCTTGCCAGAATTATTTCCCTTGGCACCTGTATTTGTGCTCGCCCCTCTCAGTCTTCCCAATCTTCCTGTTTACCTTCTTGATATTAACCTCATTCAGTCAGTCCACACACTTGGCCTGCCCACTTCCATTTCTCTAGTTTTGTTGTTATTCAGTTGTTTCAGTTGTGTTCAACTCTCCCTGACCCAATTTGGGGTTTTCTTGGCAAGGATACTAGGGTGGTTTGCTATTTCCTTCTCCAGTTCATTTTACAGATGAGGAACTGAGGGAAACAAAGTAAAGTGGCTTGCCCAGGGTATCACAACTATAGTTAAGTGTCTGAGTCCAGATTTGAACTCAGGAAGGTGAGTCTCCCTGACTCCAGGCCTGGCACTGTATCCACCACACCACTTCACAGCCCATATTTCTCTAGTTTCTATAATGACTAATGGCCTCTGTCTTCTCACCCTCTTAACTGGGCTCTGCCATCTCTTTTTTTCCATTCATGGGATCATCTAGTTTCCAAGTGGGAGGGAACCATGGAAATAATCTCATCTGATATCCTCACTTTAAAGTGAAGGAAACTGAGGTTCACAAAAGATGAGTGATATGCCCAAGGTCACACAGGTAGTAAATTGCAAAGTTAGGATTTGAACCCTGGTTGTTCTGACTACAAACCTAATGCTCTTTCCTCTAGCCCATACCTGTCTCTCTTTTAGGCTATCATCCACTGCAAGCATTTAGCTGGCTCTCAAGTACCTACAATGTTCTCAGAATGGCAGTAGACACTGGAGATAAAAAGACAAGAATGAAATAATCCCTGCCCTCAAGCAGTTTACATTGTATTGAGTAAACAACACATACCCAAATAAGTAAATACAAAATATGCACAAATATGATCTATGAAGAAACCCAACAAGAGGTTATGATAACATAACATAACTCTGTTGGTGCCTGGAAAATGTGCATATCTGATTCCTTTTTTAGACAGGGAACAAACAGCTTGCAAAGATTGGCACCTGATTATTAAAGGCATGGAGGAGCTCTGGAATAAAGCATCATATTTGAGAAAACAATCAGAATTTGCAATGTGGTTGAGGACTGTCACTGAGATGCCCCTGGACTCCTGGTGATAAAGCATAATTCTGTAGGGTAGAATGCTGACCAGATTGGGTAAAAAGGGCAAAGAGAATGCTGAATCTCAAATATGCTGTAGTTGACAAAAATCTCAGGCAAATGGAATATCTGGATACAAAGAAAATTTAGATGAGAAGTTCTTTGTGAGAAAAGTTTTTCTCTGGCCCCAAACACTCTTGTGGTCTTTTGAGAAATTATCTTTTTCATCTTTTGCCAAGTTTGCAATTGTACCTAATTTAAAAATGCACTTCATCAAAACCTCTTTTTAAAAAAAAGAACATTTCCCACTTCATCTTGAAAGGGCCATTTGAGTATAGGAATTAAAGGTCTGATTAAACACTCACACTCCAATCCTTTTCTGAATTACTCTTTCTCTAAATTATATTCTGTGCTTATTCCATTCTCTATGATGGAATATGTATATGGAATATTGGTGACCCTGTATTCACACTCAAATAGATATTCTCGCTCAAGGAATCTTCCGAGGGCAGATTTTCTTCTCATGCAATGCTTAGTTCCATTGCTTACATAATTTAATGCCAATGGATTTTTTTTCTCCCCATTATAGCATTATATAATTGTATATTTTGTTTTCTCTATGAACTTGAATAAACTTGAATTATAGCTCTGGAGTGAATATCTCAACTTTTTTGCATAATATTCTTGAAATTAAACAGTGCTACACCTGGAGTCAGGAAGACCTGAGTTCAATCTGGCTTCAGACACCTACTAGATGTGTGACCCTGGGTAAGTCACTTAACCTCTGTCTACCTCAGTTTCCTCAACTGTAATGAGAATCATAATAGCGCCTACCTCATAGGGTTGTTGTGAGGATCAACTGAAATAAAATCTGTATACTACTTGGCACAGTGCCCAGCATACAATAGATACTTAATAAACGCTTATTCCCTTCACCTTTCCTTCCCTAAATTATTTTAGCTGTTTGTTTTTATTACATCATTAGGGATTGGCATGGTAAAGTTAAAAGCCACGTCAGTTAAAATATAAATCAACTTTTGCTCAAAATCTCCACTGAGAGTTTACTGCATTCTGGCATGTTAGTTGTCAATGAAGATTTTGAGCCAAAGTTGGCATGTTTTAACTGACATGGTTAGTCATTTTGGCATACAATAGGATTTAACCCAGATGATTGTTATAGGCAAATTCTGCCTTGTTTAGATACCGACAGGCACAACTCTCACTCACTTTAAGGAGAATTATGCAGTCAATCTCAAGGCAATATATATTTTTTATCAGTACAATGAATCATTTTACAATATAAAGAGGCTGGAAAAATATGAACCCATTAATTTAAAAAAAACTGTCATAAACATTTTGACCCTGCTACAGGGCATATAAAAATCCTCACCCAGAATTCTTTGGTACAAAGAACAACAAGCCAATGAATGAATGGTGGTCCGAGGATCTCTTTCCACAGACTCTAAAACTTAGTTCAAGTTAGTAATAATAAAGTTAGGTCAAGTCAGTACTAATACTACCATATGCAAGCTAAGTGCTAAGTGCTAAGCATATAAAACAAGGCAAGAACAGCCCCTGTGTTCAAGGTGCTCATATTCTAGTGAGAGGGGCAATGTGCAAACAACTAAAGACATAAGACATATGAAGGGCAAATTGGAGGTTATCTCAGAGGCAAGGGACTAGAATTGAGAGGGACAGAAAAGGCCTCTCAAAGAATTAAAGGAAGCTACGGAAGCCAGAAATCATAGGCAAGGGGAGGCAGTATTCCAGCTATGGGGAACAGCAGTGAAAAGGCATGGATTTTGGAGACAGAATATCTTGTGCAAAGAATAATGACTTCACCATTTTCTGTGCTCTAAAATTCTCTTTAGACACACAAACACACTATTTAGGGATCATTGTTTATCTGAAATATAATGTAGATTATAGCCCATCTACATTTTTGGTACCCACATAGCAATTATGTTTTCCTGGAGGAAAAATAACCAAGAAGAGATAGAAGAAATCCTTTTTAATTATGTTAGATTTTGCTGACGTTTTCAGAAGGTTTTGCAACATTTCAAAAGATCAGTGCAAGCTTATTTATGGCTGATGATGTGACATTGATGAATTATTCTTTCCTTTGGACTGTGAGGGATTCATAGTTGCATTCTGAGAGGCCAGTTCTAGATTTGTTTCTGGGTAAAGCTGTGCTGAAAACTTAAAAGTTAGTTAGATTAAGTGGTTATTTTGAGGACCTAATCTGTGGTCATGGTACAAGGCTCAATGAGCCAGATTCTCTCTAGGACCAAGGAGTCTTTGGGATGAGGCTTTGGGATGAGGCCATTAGGATACCATTATGTGCTCGCTGTATATTGCCTGCCTACCCAAGACTAGGATCCCTGCTACAATAAACGGGAAAAGACACTACTTGCTTTATTTGTGTGGGCAACAAATCATACACTTTCCAAACTGCTTTACTTGGCCTTACAGGTTTGCTTGTTTTTTGTAGTCATGATGTCATTGGTATAAGAAGCTCCCAATGAGGAAACTCCTATTAATGCCAGTTGGCATCTACTCTGCAACTTCTAGGCTTAGAGAGTTGAGTGAGGCAATGAGAAGTTTAGTAACTTACCCAGAGTCACACAGCCAGTATGTGTCAGAGGCAGGATTTGAACCCATAACGTTCTGACTTCAAAACCAAGTGCTATTTCAAGCTTCCTCTCACATAAGCTTTGCATGTAGTATGGCCTAGTAAGAGTTGGCTTTACTGAATAACAATCTGTAGTACATTAGTATTATTTTATTTTGCATATTTGGTCTTTCTCCACCTCACATCTTCTCCAGTTTAGAGGGATAAATATGATTTGATTTGTCCACATAATCATTTCCCTTAAATTGTTGCTCTCATTGAAAGCTCTAGCTGGGAACCTTTTCAATAACATTAAATGTGGAATGTGTACAGGTCTTTGGAAGGAGGGCTGCCCACTGGATGGGGGATGGGGGATAGGCTGTTGCTTGACTTTCTCACAGCTTGAATGTGAATCCTGTCTTTATCCACTAAGTTGTAAATAAAACTATTTTGCTATGGGGAAAGAGAGGAGTATTTTTACATCTCTGAAAGCTTCTAGCATCATAAAAAGTTAAGAATTAGAAAAGACTTCAGAAGTCATCTAATCCAAACCTTCATTTTACAAATGAGTAAACTGATGCCAAGAGAAGGTAAGTGACCTACCTAAGGTCATACAGAGAGTAAAAATTTGAATCCTGGCCCCTTAACTCCTAATCCAGTACATTCCTCTGTACCACAGAATCTTTCATTAAAGTAATAAGAAAGACTAGCAGCTGAAATCCCAGGATGGATTTACGTAGGCTTGTATATCACAAATTCTGTCAATATTTACTTATTGGTATTATGAATAGGGGGTTGCTACTTATGATTCCTGCTGATTTTGGAAAAGAAAAATTAAACCTTTGTTTCGTAAAGCTTTCTTATACAACTGATTTACTTTTCACATTTTCACAAAATAAAAGTTATTGTTTAGTCAGTTTTCCTGACACAGTGTTAAATATACACAGGGCAAAGGCCCATTTGCAGTAATCTTCTTGTGACTGAAGTGGTCTTTTTGCAGTCCTCTCATTTCTCAGCTCTTTGCAATTTCTGATGTTATAATTCAACTAAAGCGATTTCCTCCAAACTTGCTAGCAGTCTTTTGTCAGGTCTAATGTTCTTTTCTTAGTTTTAATCCTTCTTGACCTCTCTCCTTCATTTGACACCATTGACTGCCCTTACATCCTGAATACTCATTCCTCTCTAGGTTTTTGTGATCCTTCTACCCGTCTGACCATTCCTTCTTTGCCTTTGCTGACCCAGCTCCACTGTCAGACCCAACTAACAGTGGTTGGACCACAAGGATTTGTCCCCAGTTCTCTTCTCTTCTCTGTCTCTGTGCTTTCTTGACGATCTCATCAGTTCCCACGTGATCATCATCTTTACGAAAATGGCTCACAGATCTATACACATTCATTCCTAGACTCTCTCCTGGGGTCTAGACCTGCTTCACCAATTATGTCCAAGGGACAATTCAAACTAGATACACTGAAGAAATCACAAGCAACATACCTAAAACAGAACTCATTGTCTTTCCCTCCAAACTCCCCCTCTATCAAACTCCCTATTTCTGCCAAGGGCAGCTTTTCAGTTCGTAACCATGATGTCATCCTCACTTCCTCATTCGCCCTCATCTCATTACATACAATTAGTTGACAAATCTTGCTGCTTCTACTTCCACAACATTGCTTACATTTGACCCCTTCTCTCTGTTCACTAAGCCACTACTTTAAATCAAGCTTCCAGCATCTTTCTCCTAGATTATTTCAATGGCCTCCTAATTGGTCTTCCCTGACCCAAGTCTTTTCCCATTCCAGTTTATTCTCCACATAGTTGCCAAAGTGATTTTTCTTAAGCACAGATTTGATCATGTCACCCCACAACACACACACCCCATTCAGTAACCTCAGTCATTTCCCATCCGATTTTTCTAGCCCCATCAAACATTACCCCCCTTCCCACACTCTATGGTCCAGCCTGTCTTCTTTACACACAGCCCTTCATCACCTGTCTTTATGCCTCTTCACGATCATCTCTCACACCTGGAATGCCCTCTCTCTTTATCTCTGCCTCATATAATCACTCATTTTCTTCAAGATTCAACTTAAGCACCATCCATGAAACCCTTTCTGATTCCTCCAATTTTTAATGCCCTCCCTCCGTAAATTCCTCGTATGTATTTTGAATTTATATATTCTTATTCTGTATGTACTTAGAGATATATGTGTTGTCTCCCTGGTAGAATATAAGTTCTTTGAGAATAAAGATTGTTCCCATTTTTATCTTGGTAACCCTACTACCTTGCACAGGGCCTTCTGAAAATCTGATTAGCATTGCTAGTTAATATTCATGTAAAGCCCTACATTTCATGAGGCTTCCTGGTATAGCTGACTGCAGCCTTGGGGGCAGGAAGACCTAGTTCAAGTTGTACCTCTGACTCCTACCAACTCTATACCCATGAGAAAGTCACTTAATCTCTTTGTATCCTCAAGAGACTCATTAAGTTTATTAAAAAATACTGCCTATTTCAATCGATGGCGGGAATGTTCATGTTGAGTTTCCCACATCAATGAAGCATACAGGCCACCCCTCCCCCCAAAGTCCTACACTTTAATCCACAAAGTCATCTTCGTAAGTGTGAGATAGATGGAGGACTTACTCATGTGGAAAAAGATCCAGGGACTTTAACGAACTACAAACACAATATGTCAATAGCATCACATGATGACTAGAAAAGCTAAAGCAATCTTAAGTTACATTAAAAGAGGCACATTAGGTATAATGAAGGAAATGATAATTCCAATGTACTCTGTTCTGGACAAGCCACATCATTAGTACTGCATCTTGTTATCGATGCTACTGACAGACTGAAGTATGTATAGAAAAAAGTTATCAGATGGTGAGGGGACTCATGACCTATCAAATAAGAATTAGTTGAATGGAACTGTGGATATTTAGGCTAAAAGAATAGAAGGTTGGGGGTGCAGGAGACTCTATAACATCTGTCTCCAAGTATTTGAAAGTCTGTCATGTGGAAAAGGGATTAAATTTGTTTTGCTGACCACAGAGGCCAGAAAATTAGGCCCAACAAGTAGAACAAGAGATTTCAACTTCATACTATTATTTTTAATCTTCTATCAATTAGAGATAGCTTCTTATGCCTATCTATCTCTGTGCCCCCTCTCACAAGGTTTTTTCCACTTAGAATATTTATTTTAACCCTCATCTCTACCAGCTGAAATTTTACTCCTCTTTCCAAGTCCAACCTCCAATGCTTCTTCTTCCAAAAAGCCTTCTTTGGTTCTCCGTGTGATTTCTGGGTCCTCTAAATTCATAGAGTAGGGCAGCTAAGTGGGGAAGATGAAAGGAGATGATATTTGTAGTGTTTAGCACAGTGCCTGGCATGTAGTTAGTACTCTATAAATATTTATTCTCTTCTTTTCCTCTTCCCTAGCAATTTGTTTGTACCTTTACAGCTAACATTTATGAATTCTACTTTGTATTGTAGCTATTTTTATCAAATAAACCTCTACTACAAACCTTAACGTACTATATAAATGCTAGATATAGAGATCATGTTTTGCTCATCTTTGGAGATCTCATTGTACCTAGCATTGTGACATATACATGTTGTTGTTTTTGTTATTCAGTCATTTCAGTTGTATCCTACTTTTCGTGACCCTATTTGGGATTTTCTTGGCAAAAATACTGGAGTGGTTTGTCATTTTCTTCTCTAGCTAATTTTACAGCTGGGAAACTGAGGCAAACATGGTTAGGTGACTTGTCCAGGGTCAAACAACTAGTAAGGCCAGATCTGAACTCAGGAAGATGAGTCTTCCTGACTCCAAATCCAACACTCTAACCACTGTGCCACTTAGCTGTACTTGACTTATTAACTATTTTTAGTTACATAAAAATAAAAAAGTAACTATTTTTAAAATTCTTGTTGAATAAAAATTGAATGAACCAATGAATTATTTAAAATAATAATAGCTAATATATAAAATCCTCTTGGCTTTTAAGGCCATTCATAACCTGACCCCTTCCTACTCTTGCAGTCTTCTTTCACTTTGCTCCCCTGCACATACTCTGAATTCCAGTGACACCAGCCTACTGACTATTTCTTTTCTTCTTCTTTTTTTTTTTTTTGGTGAAGCATTGGGGTGAAGTGACTTACCCAAGGTCACACAGTTAGTAAGTGTCAAGTGACTGAGTTAAATTTGAACTCAGGTCTTCCTGAATCCAGGGCCAGTGCTCTATCCACCGGGCCATCTAGCTGCCCCCTACTGGCTATTTTTTGAAGAAGACACTCTACCTCCTACCTGACCATTTTCACTGACTGTCCCCCATGCCCAGAAATCTCTTCCTCCTTATCTTTACCACTGAATTTCTCTGGCTCGCTTCAAGTGACAGCTAAAATCCCACATTCTGGAAAAAAAAAAAAAAGCTTTTCCCAGTCTTTTGGAAGTAGGTACATTATTATTCCTATTTTACAGATGAGGGAACTAAGGCTCTTTCTCTTTTTTTCTTGTCCAAATCATGAGAATTAAATAGAGGTGGAATTATTTAAGTAAATATAGTATGTATATATCTCCTTTTACTCAGATAATATTAGTTATATTTTTTTTCATTGTTAGGGAAAGTATTTTTTAATTATCTAATTATTGATTTAATTAAGCATGGTTTTCTTTCAAAACTAGCCACATGAATCAGCTATTTCTAAAAGAATTTCATATAGGATCTAAAGGAGAAGGATAGGGTCAGGAATATATATAAACTGGGAAGCTAATAAAAGCTAATACTTTAAAGACTCATAAAAATAAAAAAAAATTTAGGATCTTCTGGATTAAAATTCCATAGTAAACAAGTGTTGGTGTGGCATTAACTGTGACAAGTATATTTCTAGTGTATGCTCTACTATGCAATTTTCTGCCATGTTAGGGGAAAATGGGCTTTGATATCTTTCCTTTCTAAATACAAAAACTACTCATTGATGGTTCTGCCTAAGGTAGCTAAAGCAAGCTGAAAGATTTCAGCCTGAATGTTATCAAAAAGGGTAAGTTATTACCCTTCTCAGTTTCTTTGCACTCACTTACTCATTGATTTTTATCCTAGTCTTGTCTCCTTGCCATGTTTGAAAAGAAAATCAATTGTTGATCGATTCTTTCAAAGAAATTTGAGAAGCTAATTAGTGCCATCTGCTATAGCCGGTTAGCCAAACTAGATCTAGGATATTGGAAAATGATACATGATCAGATGCCAGATGAGGCATCCTTGGCAAACCCAGAGTGAGAGCACTTACATTTCCATTGATTTATGCATTCTTTATGTGACTTTCACCCCAGCCAAATACACCTAGGAATTCTAATTCAGGAGACCTTTATTACAAGCATTGGACAGAAAAGATAGCTTAGAAATGGCAGCTCTAGAGTTGAGTACCTGAAATCATATACCACATAATGTGAATGCAAAACTTCTTTCTCTGTTGCCCTTTTTAGATTCTTCCCCTAACTCTGGAGTGTTACTAAATGGTTAAAAGGGCCTAGGAATTTTTGGTTTAACCATTAATTAAATGAGATTTTGCATATAAAGTGCTTTGGAAAAACATTTTTTTTTTGTTTTAGGCAATTGGGGTTAAGTGACTTGCCCAGGGTCACACAGCTAGGAAAAGCACTGTTTTTTTAAAGCTGAGACCTTAACCATCATCTATTCACAAAACAGGATTGTAAAGGGACTTTGTAGAGCATCTTAACTGTGTCATTTTAAGAAATAGGATAGTGAAAAAAAAAAGTATCACTTACCAAAGTCACTTAGGTAGTACTTGCCAAAGCTCAGGGGAATAGAATCTCAGAGCGTGAAGGATCTTCAGAGGTTCAAGGTCAACTTGCACTTGAGCAGGAATTCTCTTTACAGCAAGCCTGACAAGTGGTCATCTGCTCTTCACTTGATGACTTCTAGTGTGGTAGAATCCATTATCGCTCAAAGACATTCTACTGTACTTTGGGATAGCTCTAATTTCTGGAAGTTTTTCCTTATATCAAGTCAAAAATCTTCCTCTTCATAATTTCTAGCCATTGCTCCTAGTTTTTAGTTTTAGTTTTTAGTTTTATTTTGCCCTCTGGGGCAACACAGAATAGGTCCAACCCAGGAATGTACTATTAAATGTTTAACAAATGGCTCCCAGGGGAGGGGGGAGAATGCACCCATGATGAACTTTTAAGTTTAACCTGCATTTGGAACATTTTCTCAGTCACTTTCTTAAGTCTAGACAATCAATAAAATAATAACTCAAGTTTTTATTTGTAGAATTTGCTGATTTCCAAGGCGTATAAATGCTCACTCTGAAAATTTGACAGTAGACTCCTTTTCCACAAGATAGTCTTTACTTGAAGACCACTATCTGTCCTCTCCCACCCAGAGTCTTCTCTTTTCCAGGCTAAACTTTCCCTGTTTCTTCAACTGTTATTCCTTTCCTATGATCTTGAATCTTTTCACTATTCTGTTCACCTTTATCTGTACATATACCACTGTTCATGTTCTTCCTAAACTCTGCCTATTAGATAAGATCATAATACCTTAGCTGTGGTCTGCCCAAGCACAGAGCACAACCAAAAGGTCCCCTCTCTCACTCTAGATCCTACATCTCTGGATATTAGAAATTTTGATATTATATTAGGTGTTTTGGCAGTCATGTCCCAATGTTAACTCAAATTGAGTTTACAGTCCAGCAAAGCCCCGGATCTTTTTCAAATAAAATGTTTTCTATTTACACATCCCCATCTTGTGATTGTGTAGTTGCTTATTTGAACCCAAGTACAGGACTTTACATTCATCCTATCAAGTTTTATTTTCCAAAACCAAAATGGAAAATAAATTTGATCCAATAGAAAAAAGTTCTGTCTTAGAGGCTATCTACCATGAATATGTTCCCATTAAAGATTCCTTGATAGGTGTATCAATGCAGATAACTTTGCTCAACAACTTTCTGATTTTGAATATCAAGCAAGGCATAAATCAGGGACTGCGTTTGCTTGCCACTGGAACATACTCAGTCCAGTTGTTTCTGTTTGTAGATACCATTGTGTGGATTACATCCAGACCTAGAACTTTGAAGACACTTTTAAATGATATTTACAACCATTCAAAGGAGTTTCATCTAAGAATCTATATACAAAAAGCTAAGAAAATGAGAGATGCTGACTGTCTAATATATAATACACAATTGGATGGACAACTCATTGAGCCAGCTAATCAGTATATTTATTTTGGATAGATAGTGTCTAGGCCCAATGAACTGGGCCTTGAATTAATTAAGTGTAAAGAAAAAGGCTAGATGTTATTTATGAAATTGCATTAAAAATTCTTTCTGTAAGGCTACATATCTACTAGACACAAAAAACCACAATCTCTGAAGAATCAAAATTACAGGTAGTATAAATAGCAATGGAAAGAAGTATGGCAGGTATAAATGGGTTGCACCATAGAATCAATATCATGTAATGCATTTGCTATCCCCCATCCCCTTCTGTGTAGTCTGAAAATTTGTGAAACATACCATGAAAGACATAGATAGATACAGAGATCTAAACTTAGAGTCAGTAATTCAATTCAATGAGCATTTATTGAGCCCTAAAGATGTGGGATACAAAGGCAAAGTTAAAAATGTTTCCTCCCTCAGGATCACACACACACAATTCATATGTATGTATATATACTTCTATGTACACACATATATGTACACACCTACATATACATATATCTGGAAAGAAACACAGTAATTATGTAAGGAAGGAAGAAAGGAAGATAAGGAGGAAGGGATGGAGGAAAGAAGGAAAGAGGGAGGAAAGAAGGAAAGGGGAAGGAAAGGAGGAGGGAAGGGAGTGAAGAAAGAAGAAAGAAAGGAAGGAAGAAAAGGAGGAAAGAAGGAAGGAGGAAGTAAAGAAGGAAGGAAGGAAGGGAGGGAGAGAGTGAGGAAAGAAGAAAGGAAGGAAGGAAGAAAAGGAGAAAAAGAGGGAGGGAAAAAAGAAGAAAGGAAGGATGGAAGGAAGGAAGCAAAGAAGGAAGGAGGAAGGAAAAAAGGAAGGGAGGAAAGGAGGGAGGGAGAGAGGGAGGAAGAAGCATTCATTAAGTTCTTAATATGTGTCAAGGATTGTACTTAAAGAAATCTCATGGCCAAACCTGTGTCTTAGGAACATCACTTTTCAACCATGTGGAAGACAGATTAGAGAGAGGAGATACTTGAGGCAGGAAGACCAGTTAAGAGTCTATTGGAACATTCTCAGCAGCAGTTGAGGAGAGCTTGGACCAGGGTGGTTGTGGTATGCATAGAGAGAAGATGAATGTAAGAAGATTGAAGAAGTGAAATCAGCAAGATCCATCAGTGGATTGGATATAGAGATGAAGAGAATAAGAATGAAGAGTTACACATCTGTATTAGGAATAATGGTGGTACCCTCAACTGAAATAGGGAAGTTAATATTCCTAGCTAGGGGATATCCTAGGGGATAGGTTTTTGTGAATTAGATAATGAGTCTTGTTTGGAATGTGTTGAGTTTGAGAGGCCCATGAGACATACAGATAGAGATATCTAGCAAGTACCTGGTGACTTGGGACTATAGATCAGGAAACATAAAGTTTGTATATGTGAATTTCAGAGTTATCTACATAGAAATTAAAATTGAATGCATGGAAACTGAGAAGGTCCAGGATAGAACCCTGGTGTACATTCCTACAAAAAGAGTGGGATTTGGATAATGATTCAGCAAAAGAGACTAAACAAATGGTCCAATAGGAAGAAGAACCTAAAAATACATAGTGTCATTAAGGCAGAAGGAGGAGTATCTAAGAAGAAGGAGTGCTTAACAGTGTCAAAAGCCACGGAGAAATAAAGGAGAAGGAATGATAAAACATCACTGCATTAACCCAGTTTGGAAACTATTTGTCAATCTTGAAGACAGCAGTTTCAGTTGAATACTGACTTTAAAGGTAGATTGTACTGGGATTGAGAAGTGAGCTGGACATGAGGAAGTAGAGGCAAAAATTTTAGATAGATTTTTCAATATTTGTTGTGAAGGAGAGAATAAGATGATAGTTTGAAGAGATGGCAGGGTCAAATGAATCAATCAAGCCATCAATTAATCAACAAGCATTTATTAAGTGCTTACTACATTCTAGGCACTGTATTAAGTGCTGGAATATAAAAGAAAAGCAAAACAAAAAAAGTAAATTGGCCTTACCTTCAAGGAGCATACGTGCCAATAGGGGAGATAAGATATATAAAACTGAAGACCTGGGTTCCTTTAGATATTTAATCACTGTAGGACCATGGACAAATCATTTAACCTTTGGGACCCTTTTTCCTCATCTGTAAAATTAAAATTTCATCTATTTCAAAGGGTTATTATGAGGAATGCTATCTGCTCTTGTTCTTTAATATTTAATGTTTTGTGCACTCTTGCACAGGAGGATAAAATAACTGCTTTTTCTAGTTGCATAAAAGTGTGAGGATATAAGCTTCTCTTCTACTTGCTCACTGAACACATCCTGGGTAAATCTCCAGTAGCAGATCACACGACAGATGTGGTATGTACTTCATGTTTCCCACATAATTTTGATTTTTTTCTTCATTCCACAATAGTTTAGACATAAGTTTTTGATATGGTAGCATTTCAAGCAAAAACAGTCTTTTTAATTTTTTGTCCAGAAGATTGTGGGCAATAGTTTAGAATATAATAATGGTCTTATTCTAATAGTTTGTTGCCTGAATTCTCCAAGCTATTTCAAAGTTTGTATTTGCAGTATAGGGACTTATCATCTATGCTCCTTGAAAGACAGTAAGTTTCTGATAAATACTTCTAGTCTTGGGTCATGTCTTGTTAAATATTCAATAGATGCTAATTTTTTACAGCCTACAATGAAGTGGTAGAACTTCTCCGATTTCCTTGCATAATCTACATTGATCCTCAATTACAGAAGGACAACCCTTCTGTAAGTTATGGAGGCAATGACCTGGTCCTGAATTTGTATCGTAAATGCTTCCATTTCTAAAAAAAAAAAAAAAAAAAAAAACTGAATGACTAAGTCATTTGTTTTATGCTTTGTTGTTGACACATTGTTGGTTGAATCCGTGTGGATACAACCTGTGGAGGTCCTTTTGATCACATTTGCAGATCTTTGATGTTTCAAAGGCTCCATTCAGAGGTAAAATACTTTCAGCAGCATTAGGCAAATTCAGTGAAAAGACATGTATTGGTCAGCCTTTACTATTACTTGGTAAACCAATATATATTCCAAAAATATTTCTGTCAGTTTTTCATGTTAATCATGTGATCTAAGAATGCCTATCAACCTACTTCCTCTTTTTGTAAAGGAAGTGCTAATATTTCTTTAGTTGGTTTACACTAATTGGTCCTGTGTTTTATTAATATTATGAATAAAGAATGCTATCCAGTTCTCTTATGGTGCATTCTATAGTTCTTAGAAACCACATCAAAACTGATATGTAGTAGTTAGTTGTTTTAAATGTGTTCTTTGCTTTAAAAAATGTTCTTTCCATTCAGCTTTGATTTCAGAATGCCAGTATAGCTCTTAACATATCTAGTCACAGACTACTTTTTGCCATCTTTATGCTACTAGACATACAGAGCTTCTTAACTTGAGATCGATGAGCATAAAAACAATTTTATAACTATTTCAATATAATTGGTTTCATTTATAATCTCTTTTATTTTATTTATTTGAAAACTTTATTCTGAGGAATATAGGGGCTTCACCAGACTGCCAGAGGAATCCATGATGAAAAACAAAACAAAACAAAAAAAGGTTAAGAACAATTGCTAGAAAAAACATGAATATAGTTTAGTAAATACAAAATAAACACAAAACAGTTTCAGCAGAAAGGGGAGGAGTGGAACCCTAAAGGCTGGGAGAATGAAGAACTGCCTTACGAAGGAGGCTGCCTTTGAGCTGAGCCTTAAAAGGACTGAGGGATTCCAAGAGGCAGAGACGAGGAGGGGAGAGCATTTGTTCTAATAGTCCTGGACTCCCAATCCATACTTTGTCTCACATCTTATCCTTCCCACCCGTCTCTCCAGCCATTCAATTCTATTATAGCAGTCTGATTTAAAAGCACTCCTTCACTTTGGTCAAAAACGTACTTAGGTCATGGATCATAAACCTGGCTGAATGTGGAGCCTGGCCCTTAGGAGCCAAACCATGTGACTTCTAAAAACTCCATTACCATTTGAAAGTTCACACTTGCTTAGTTTTCCTACAGTAAGACATGAAAGGACAAAGAAATCACAAACACTGTAAATTATCTTTGGCATTTCTTAGAACCATTTCCTTTCACTGTGAAATCTCTAGTGTTCAGCTGGTTCTGATCTTATTGTATAATGGGTAGGGGAGAGGGGGGATGTGACACTGTGAAATTCTGTCTGGTTTTAGCTATTTACAAGGTAGATTAACTAAATAAAAACTTGTAAACCTTTTTTTTTAAAGGTCTTCGGGTACCCTGAATCTCTACCATGCAGAATGTATTATTCATCCCCAAGGGTAGAAATGTTTCAATCTGATGAATGAATCAAACCAAAAACCTAGGCCAGAATCATATTTATATAACATTCTTTACTCAGCCCAGGGACAGAAAAGCAGGAAGGCCTTAAAGTCATATCTGTGTAAGTGAGCTGATAACAACAAGGGCAAAGGATTTCTTCTTTCGTCCTCTCTCAGGTTTTGTGACCTTTAAAGAAGCTGGCTGAACAGGTCTGTCTTTATATCTGTCTCAAGCCCAACAAAGCTATGTCATCCACTGTCTACAGTACAACCTTGGAGATGAGGAGAGTATGGAATGGGTTTAAATTCAATAAACATAGAACATGAAATCACGGACAAGGAATGAATCTGGGATGTGGGCCTCCAAGAAACATGGCAGATAGAACTGATATGTTTGTGTGGTTTTTAGCTATCAGGGCAAAGGTCATAGGAACTTTCCGGTAGTCCCCTCCCTGTTAGAATGTCAGCTTCTTGAAGGCAGGAGCTGTTTCACTTTTGTCTTTGTATCTTCTCAGTCTAGGACAAACAGCCTGGTACATAGTATGTGATTTAATAAATTCTTTTTGATTAATAAATAAAAATTCTACTTAATACTCAGTACTTATTTGGCATGACATAGTAGGACCTGGCAACCTAATATTCTTTATTATCTTGTCAAGTCCTTATCAATGTTCTATCTCAGGGATATCTCTTAAACTGCTAACCCTAGTATAATATTCAGTAATATGTCACCTTATAATTCCTACCAACAAATAACTTTCCTCAGGTCCTTGCTAACTATAAGTCAAATCAAATCAAATCACCAAGCATTTATTATTGTTTACTATGTGCCAAGCTCTGTGATAAGCATGGGAGATAGGAAGAAAGGTAAAAATAGTATTTGCCTTCAAGGAGCTTATATTCTAAAGGGGCAGACAATATGTATATAATTAGGAATGTTAAAAAAAAAGAACGTAAAAGATATCTACAGAGTAAAGGGAAGCTCTTTTCAGAAAGAGGGCTGTGGAAACTGGGAAGACCCAGAAAGGCCTCCTGTTGAAGGTGAAATCTGAGTTGAATCTTGAAGGAAGACAGGGAAATTAAGAGTCAAAGGTGAAGAGGAAGAGAATTCCAGTCATAGGGAATAGCTAAAGCCAAGCCCAGAGATGAGGGATTGTTAAAAGAGGAATAATAAGTAGACCAGGGCAGTTGGATTGTGCATGTGTGGAAGGGAGTTAAGTGTAAAAAGACTAGAAAGGAAGGAGCCAGGTTGGAAAGAGCTTTAGATGTCAATAGAGGCCTTTATATTTGATCCTGTAGGTAACAGGGGAAAACCGGAGTTTATTCAACAGTACGATGTCATGGTCAGGCCTATGCTTTAGAAAAGTCACTAGGCAGCTGAATGGAGGATGGATTGAAGTGGGGAGATTTGTGACGGGGTGACCAGGCAAGAGGTGAGAAGGTCCTGAACTAGAGTAGTAGTTGTGTAAGTTCAGAAAGGGGGTCATACAGGATAAATGTCATGAGGATAGAAATGACATGATTTGGTAATGGATTGTATATGCTATAGACTAAAATATGGCCAGTGTCCTAGCTAGATTCACTGCCTCTTTCTTCCATTCTGTTCTTCCCACCACTGCCTGATTTGCTGTCCTAAAACTGCCCCAATCATAATAGCCGCCTGCTCAAAAACCATAAAGAATTCCCTGCTCTCTACCACAGGAAGCCTAGATTTCTCAGCCTAGCATTGAAGGCCCTCCAGTATGGACTGCACATACCTTTCCTGTCATTTTCTACTACTCTCCTATGTGTTCTCTATGCTTTATCAGACAAGTCTATTATTTAATCCCTCCTCCATTTGCTGCCCTGCTTTTGTCCTCTAGATCAACCCTTTGTCACAATCAGGTTACTATTTCTTGCCCCTTTTCTATTTAAGTCATGGGCACTGAAATATATATTAATATTGGTTTGCATTCCCACAGTGCATACTAGCTGGGTAAAGTAGAGGAGAGACCCCAGGTGAGTGTCAGAGAAATCTGTCATCAGTTAAAAATATGCAGAGAATAATACACAAATGAAATAGTCCAGACATGGGTAATTAACAGTTTGCTATATATGTTCTTTCCTTAGAAGGGCTTCACTGTTTTCATGATTGCAATGATTTTTTTCTATAAATATTATTTAATGCCATTTGCTATCCCATCTCTAAGTTATTTGTGAATAAATGAATGAATGAAAGAGTATTGACTGAGTGCTTACTATGTGCCTTACACTAGAGATACAAATAAAAAAAGAAGACTGTCCTTCTCAAGCAATTTAGGTATATTTGAGGAAAATTAGGTATATTTGGGGAAGACATGGGAGAAGTTATCTGCAGGGTATAGGTCAAGCCTTCTATGTCCTAAGGCTGCAGTTAAAGAGCAGATATCAAGACCTTAACACGCATCAGGGTGTCTGCCCCACAAAAGCAGGCCACCACCATTGGGAAAGGGGAGTAGGCTTCAGGGGCTGAGTAGAGAGGGGATTCTGAGTTCCCTCCATAAGTGGTGGGAAATGGGGGTTCAATGTCTTAATCAGAAGCAGAAAAGGGGAAAGGGAAAGTGACGCCCCCTCCCATGGGGGGGAGAGGAAAATTAAAATGATCATACTTATTTTCTAACCTTAGCAATTTCTTACTTCTAATCACTGGGTCTTTGTAAGCCTTGAAGGCCTGTATGAATAGAATTATTATTACCTTCATATTTCTAGATTCCCAGTAAATATATAATCCTTAAGTTTTCCAATAATAATGTTACTATTTAATACTTGCATTCTATCTTCAAAATAATGCAGCTTAGGTGGCACAGATGATAGAATGCCAGGCCTGGAGTCAGGAAGACTCATCTTCCTGAGTTCAAATCTGGCCTCAGACACATACTAGCTGTGTGACCCTGGGCAAGTCACTTAACCCTGCTTGTCTCAGTTTCTCATCTGTAACATGAGCTGGAGAAGGAAACAGCAAACCACTCAAACAAGAAAACCCCAAATGCGGTCACAAAGAGGTGAAAACAACTCAAAACTACTGAACAAACACTCTTGCGCACACACGTACACACAAACATACGCACACACATATCTGTAAAGTTGTTGTTGTTTTTTTTCCTGGAAAAAAAACATGCATTTGCAAAGTACCTACACCTCCCTTACTGATTTCTGTACTTGTGACAAGCAAGTGGAAAGAGCTCTGGATTTGAAGTCAGAAGATCTGAGTTCAAAGACTGCTACTGCCACTTACTGCCTGTGTGACCCTAAGCAAAGCATTTAACATTTTGGGACCTCCGGGCTTCTCAGTTCATCTGTAAAATAGGAGGTTGATCTCTAACATTCTCTTGTAACCCGATATCCTGGTACCTAAAATCCTTGCTCATAAAATAAAATTACATTAATCCATGTCCCATAACCCTGAATCCTTTTAGTCTTTGCTGGGTAAGCAAATCTCTTCACAGTAGACTCAAAATCCAGTTTTTCCCAGCAATGCTTTCTGCTCTTAAAACGAGTCTTAGGGATCAGAATAGTTTTGAATTTTTTAAGATACCACTAGTGGACAGAATTTCTTGAAGTCATAGAACTTAAGCTGGAGCAGCGAAGCAGGTCACAGCCCAGAGAAAGGTGAAGCTTATGTCTGGAATGGGCTAGAGATCAAAATGAGCCATGGACAGAAAACAGACCCCAGAACTCCAGCTGCTTGGAGGATTGGCTGATGAGAGCAAGTAGGAAAAAAGACTTGTTTTTTATTTCCTTAGTGTGTCTACACTACCAAATGCACTCAGTACAAAAAATGCCATAGACTATGAGTTCTTAACTTTTTTTATTTCATGAAAACACTTGGCAATCTAGTGAAGCCTTTGGAATAATGTTTTTAAATAATTGAAGTAAATGCTAAACTTTAGTCAGAGGTTAATCTAAAGAAAAATATAATTTTTTCCCATTCAAGTTCAGAGACCCCCCCAAAATCTATTCATGGACCCCCGAGGTCGTTCTGGAACCCAGGGTAACCACTCCAACTGTAAGCAGAAGGGAGTGTGACAGCTAGCAAGTTCCAGGAGTTAAATTCTAATATCTATGTTACACACACACACACACACACACACACACACACACACACATTATATATATACACATATATCATATATCATATAACATGTATGTGTGTATACGTATATAAGCAAGTCATATAAGATAAAACATGACCACATTTTAAATTGTTATGGGGTAATCAATATGCAAGTAAGAAAGCATTTTTAAATATCAACTGATCACAATCATTATGATCTCCTTGTTACTCATGGTGTAATCAATTCTGAGATAGGGATTGTATGACTGCAAAGTAAAAGTTCTGGAATAGGATGGAAATATAGAAGAAAGCCAGCTCTGCCCACTAAACTGACCTAAGACTATCAGTGGAGTATCATGTTAAATTAGCTTTATTGAAACATCCATCATTCTATGATAGTAAATCACATGAAAGATATCCCAGCTGCTGATTCCTTAGAAAAATGCTTTAAGAACAAAATGGTTGGACTTCCATTTCAGGAAAAATATATGAAAGAAGGAAACATTTAGTAAGTATTAATGCATACTATTAAACATTAAAGCATTTATTAAGTGCCTACTATGTTCTAGGAACTGTGCTAAGTACTTTACAACTATTATCTCAGTTGATCCTTACAATAACCCTGGAAAGTAGGTGCTACCATTATTCTCATTTTACAGTTGAGGAAACTGAATTAAATTACCTGTTGGGTCTTTGACTGAGAACTGAAAAAAATTCATGGGGAAAACAAGAAATAGAAACCCCCCATCAGTTTTAGCCAATAGAAGTTGTGTATGTGAAACTCCCTTTCCACCTACCCCAGCACATACGCGTGTATATGTGTAAAGTCTTCCTAGATAGTTTCTTCTACCTTGGCTTAGGTCATACACTTGAAATTTTCATAAAGATCACCTAGTACAACTCTCTTTTGTAGATGAGGAAACTGAGGCCCTGATAGCAAATGATTTGCCCAGGGTTCGAGAGCTAGTAAGTGGCAGAATCTCAAAGTCCATAGAGTTTCCTTCCTACCAGCACTCCCTTCAAATATTGCCTCTGATGCTGACATGATCTTTGGTAAGTCATTCGACCCTCCTTGTCTGTAAAATGAGGGGATTAGAGTGGATAGCTTCTGAGGTCCGTTCCAGCTCAGTATCCATATAGTGTCCTTGGATCTTTGGAATCCAGATCCAATATTCTTTCCTCTACACCACCCTGTCCTCTTTTCATAATCTACTTGAAAGAGTTATGTAGAGTGGATACAGCTGTGGCCTTGGAGACAGGAGCACCTGGGGTTGAAATCCACTCAACTGTGTGACCCCAGGCAGGTCATTTAACCTCTCTAGGCCTCATTTTCCACTTCTGTAAAGTGCAGTTGGACACAACGACCTTTAAGATTCCATCTAGTTCTAAATCTGCAATCCTGCCAAGAGTGCTATATAAAATCCCGTTGAGTGAGAAACAGAAAAATTAAGAGCAAAACAGGAAAGAAACAGATATTAATAGTATAAATGAGCAAGTATAGGAATTCTTTCCTTTTTTTATTCTGAAGTGATGCCACTGATAAAGTATTTATTATGACATTTAGGTACATAATGATCATTTAAGTGCAAATCTTGGCAATTATTTGCACTTATTACAGTTTAAGAAGCAATTGATTTCCTCCCTTCCTGCATTCTCAGACCTGGCAAACCTCCAGAAAAGTTTCCATTTTGGTATACCACCATACATTCACTGTTAACCTGAGAAGGTGCAGTGGGGGAAGAAATAGCTTTTTAATTTTTTAAAAATAAATTCTTATTGCTATCTTTTGTTTTTACAACACCTACATTTTTCCTATTATTCACCCCTAGAGAACCATCCCATACAATAAAGAATAGTTTTAAAGAGAAAAAAAAGAGAAAAAATCAGCAAAACCAATCAATGCATGGAAAAAGCATGAAAATATATACAATGTTCTACACCCGTGGGCCTCCCACTTCAACAAAGAGTGAGGGGAGATATAGAAGAATTTTTTTTTTAACATGATGAAGTTGAACGAAGGAATTCTTGATTAATGTGGTGAGCCTGGCCATGGCAGAAGACATGCACCTTAGCCTCTTACTGATTGGTCTTCAGAAACTGGAACTGTCTCCCTATGGTTGGTTTATTGAGGCTCAGGAGAATGGACTCTTTTTAAAGGAACTGTCCCCTCTGTGGTCTATAACAATAAACTGTGAAACTAATCACCCCTTTCCTCTACTCTTTTCTTGTACTTTCTCCACCCTATATGCCCAGATTAGCAGCAGGAAGGACAAGAAGTAGAAAAGAATTTCTCCCTTTTCCTCTCCTAGGAAAAGAAAGCAGTGATCTGTGCGGGAAACTGATGGCAAATGATCTATGCATACTCAGGCAAGACTGAAAAAGGAATTTCAGGACCTCCAGATCCTATCTGCCTTCTTCTGCCTTTCTGGTTCTTTTTCTGAGCCTTGAGAGAGACTAATGATTCAGAGAATGAAGGTTTCCAGCCTTTGGGACAAATTTATGACTAATCTCGAGTTTATAATTCAAGAACTGGCATCTCATCAGACTTTGTTGACACAATGTTTCCTGGAAAAGGGGAAGAAGATCCTTAGTAGAAGAGTGACCTACAGCAGTAAGGGTAAAGCCATGACGCCAGGGTCCAGGAGATCTGGATGTTGCAAAAGCCTCCATAATATTCTTGTGAATTACATGGATAGTGAAAGTAGGACATTAGCAGGCAGTGTTTGTTCAGCCATCTCACAAAACTGTCTTTACCTCCTGGTAGAGTCTAGTGAGTTTAATGGACTACTTGAATGATTTATATTTCTGGAAAAAAATGCTATATACTTGAGTATTTTGTATTTCTGTGTTTATTCATTAATTCCTATGAAGTTTGTTTAGTAGAATGAGCTCTCTGAAGGCAAGGACTCTTCCACCTTTGGCTTTGGAGCCCAAGTGTCTAGCAGAGAACATGGTTCATGGTAGCAGAATCATATAGGATTATTAATTATTGATTGCATAATGTGCACTTTGTATGATAGGTAAAATAAAGACTTTCCCACCCTCAATACTCATATTGATCACTGAAAGCCTATGCAAGAATTATAGACACTGTCATATAATTGGTACAAGTCTAAACTCTAATTAGGAGATTTTCCTGGATTAATTCCAGATGAAGGCAAAGAGCCAAAGAGAGAAACTAAATCTCTTGGGATCCACCCCCCAAGACTGAATATGGATCGTGTGAACCCAGATCTGTGGACTGGGGAGGGGACATCATTATTTCCCTAAGACCATGTAGAATCCAGCAAATCAAGACTTTCAGTCAAGGAAAGTCTTTTTCGTATAGTAGCCAACAGAAGACAGTTACTCAGTCGGTCATAAGCACTATAATCTTACATCTTGATTCCAAAAAAGTTTTAAATTACATGAATAAAAGATGACTACAAAGCAACAGCATTTTCTATTATGTCAGGATAATGGCTTGAGTCTCTCTCAATTAGCTTTTTCTTTGCTGCAGAGTCAGCACCCATTCTGAAAGCAGTGTTAACACAAAGGAGGGCAGATAGGATTATAGATTTAAAATTATAAGAGATCTTGGAAATAATCTACTACAATACTTTCATTTTATAAATGAGGTAAGTGATGCTCTGAGTGGTTAAGTCATTTGCCCAGAGTCATACAGTTAGTAAAATAACAGATAGGGATTCAAACTCAGGTACCTTGATTCCAAATCCACAACTTTTCTAATGTATTTGATACTTTTTCAGAGAAACAAAATACTTATTCTGCATATAGCAAGGGTAATTAGGGGAATTTATGGTTTATTAAACTGGGATCCATCCTATAGGATTGGACATGTACTCTGGCTCCTTGTTGAGGTAAATAAACCTTGTTGAAATAATGCAGGAAACTCCTGATTGGTCCTTAGTGACAAGGCCTTTGTTGAGACAAAAAGGCTAAAGAATTGTCCGCTTTGTGGTCTATGAGAGCTGAGGAAGCAGCTCTGCCCTTCTACTTTGGGTACCTTCTCTCTTTTGATTCTTTTCCAGAACTTTCTATTTTTTTTTCTTTTGTGAGGCAATTGGGCTAAGTGACTTGCCCAGAGTCACACAGCTAGTGAGTGTTATGTGTCTGAGGCTGGATTTGAACTCAGGTCTTCCTGACTCCAGGGCTGGTGCTCTATCCACTGCACCACTTAGCTGCCCCTTCCAGCACTTCCTTTCCCTTAAACTATCAACAAGGGTGGAGTAAAGGATTTCTCTTCCTTCTCCACCTCCCAGATGCATTGGGAGTTTGTAGCAAAGGACATGGCAGCAAGAACATGAGCTTGCCTAATTAAGCAAAGCATAATTATTCCTGTCTTCCTTAAAATCATGCATCTCCAGTGAGGGAATAGTCTTTCTTTTCAGAAAATGTAATTTTTTTTTTTAGGTATTACTTAGAACTACATTTTTTTGCAAACAGACTTTTGTTTTATTCCTTTGGAGTTTGGATTACTGGATTATGTTGAGATATTATGCTATGAAATGCTTATCATTGCCTCCTCAAAGGAGTTAGCTTATTATATTTCATAACATTTGAAATCTACAGACAGAGAAGTGAGCAAGGAACTCAAGAATAATCCTAAAACATAATAGAACCAGTCAGTCAACAAGCATTTATTAAATGCTTATTATAGGGGCAGCTAAGTTGCACAGTGGTTAGAGCTCTGGCCTTGGAATCAGGAAGACCTGAGTTCAAATCCGGCCTCAGACACTTTACTCTTACTAGCTGTGTGACCCTGGGCGAGTCACTGGACCCCTATTGCCTCACCAAAAAAAACAAAAAAAAAAATGCTTACTATGTGCCAGGCAATGTGCTGAGCCTTAGGGATATAAAAAAAAGCAAAAAAGAGTCCCTGACTTCAAGGTGCATACATTCTAGTGGGGGAGACAACATGTAAATTATAAGGTAGATACAAGATACATACAGAGTGGATGGAAATAATCTGAAAGAGGAAGTCATAGGAAACTCGAGATACGAGGGGCTGAGAACAGCCTCTTGTAGATGGTGGGCTTTGAGTGGGATCTTGCAGGAAAACTAAAAGGTGGAGGTGAGAGGGCACAGCAGATCAAGAATGGGGAAAGTCAGTGAAAAGATGCAAAGATGGGAAATAGAATACTTTATTTTAGAAGATGTAATTAATCCAGTGTTGTTGTATGTGTTAATGAGTGAATGGAGGGGAGTAAAGTGTGAGAAGACTGGAAAGGCAGGAAAGGTCTAGGTTATAAAAATTCAAATGCCAAGCAGAA
Organism: Vombatus ursinus; assembly: GCF_900497805.2. Classification (NCBI taxonomy): domain Eukaryota; kingdom Metazoa; phylum Chordata; class Mammalia; order Diprotodontia; family Vombatidae; genus Vombatus; species Vombatus ursinus. The sequence continues at coordinate 34,992,821 of NW_020954590.1, read as the reverse complement.
AACTTTCTATTTGATCCTAGAAGTAAAAGGGAGCCAATGAACCTCATTGAGCAGAGGAGTAACATGTTCGGAAAGGACGCTTTGGTATCTGAGTGGAGGATGGAATGGAATGGGGAGAGACTTGAAGCAAAGTGACTAGTTCCAAAGCTATCATAAAAGTCTAGGCAAAAGATGGTGAGGGCTGGGTTATGGCTATTTGAGTGGACAAGATATGACTGGGAGAAGGGTAGGGTCCTTAAAAATGATGGGAAAATTTAAAAGAGGGTAAGATTTGGGAGGTGGAAGGGGAAGACAATGAGTTTTGTTTTGAATGTGTTGGGATTGAGATGCCTTTGGGATATTCAATTCAAGTTGTCTAAGAAGAGGTTGGTGATGGTGGGGTAGAGAGGGGGGTGGTAATCAGAAGAGAGATTAGGACTGGTTATGTAGACCTAGGAATCAATTTCATAGAGATAATGAACCCCTGGGAGCTTATGGAATCCCCAAACAAGACAGTATAAAGTAGAGATTCTCAACTTTTTTTCATATCATGAATGCCTTCGGCAGTCTGGTGAAGCCTATAGACCCTTTCTCAGAATAATGGATTTGTTTTTGTTTTGTTTTGTTTTTGCCTACATTATAATTGAAGGAAAGACCACATTTCAGTTAGAAAGTAACTAAAAATAAAGATATAATTTTTCTTCTATCCAGTTTTACAGACCCCCTCTAAAATCTATCCATAGACCCTTTGAGGAGTCTGTAGATCCCTGGTTAAGAACCCCTGGTATAAAGGGAAAAGAGAAGAGTATCAGAATAGAACCCTGGGGGCACTCACCGTTAATGGGCATGACCTAGATGAAGACCTAGTAAAGGAAACTGGTCTGTAAGCTAGGAAGAGAACAAGGAGAGAGAAGTGTCTTGAAAACCTAGGGAGAGTAACCAAGAGGAGATGGTGAGCAACAAGGTCAAATGCTGAACAAAAGCCTAGGAGAGTCGGGATTGAGAATAAGTCAAATTTCTAGGCCTAACAATTATATCACTGGTAACTTCTGCAGAGGGCTGTTTCAGCTTAATGATGAGGTCAGAAGCCAAATCGCAGAAAGTTTAGAATCTGGTGAGTGGATAGTAAGTGAAGGCACTGACTATAAATGATTTACTCAAAGAGGTTGGCCATGAAGAGGTATAGGGATCAAAGCAATAGCTAGAGGAGATGATCAAATCAAATGAGGGATCTTTAAGGATGGGGAGTCATGGGCATATTTACAGGTATAACACTGATGACCCTGGCTTCCTCTGCTTGGAGGCCAGGTATGTTACATTTCACCCCTCCCTCAGGGATGTTTTGGCTCCCTTAAAGTGAGGTTTAGGGTGTCTAGGCTCTCTGCCAATGACTCCAGCCCCCACCAATGATGTTACCTCAATTGTAGGGAGCTCCCTGGTACCCTTATTCCATTTAACTATTTAACAGTCAAATTAACTTTTACAAAGAAATATTTGCTTCATAGATATAATAACAAATATACAAACATCTTAGTTTAGTTAGCACATTTATATATATATATATAAACATACACATATACATACATACATATATACATATACATATATGTGTATATATATATATATATGGCACTTGAGCTTAAGTCTCAGACACCCTGGTTTTTCAGGATTTCCCTGCCAAGTCGGCTGATTGAAACATATCACCCAGACTCCTGACTCCAAGGTCTCCATGACTCAAACGTCCTAGGCCTGATGAGGATTACTGCCAACACCTAGACATTGAGAACAAAAAATGAAACAGAACAAGACAAACATCTCAGGCCTGGTTCTTGAAGCAGTGAAGTAAAAAGAAGAGAGGGAGGGAAATTCATGGCACCTGAGTTGTGGGCAAACTGTGATCATCTTCTGGACACAACAAGAAAGAACACTAATGAAAGAGAACCAAACTGGCCCAATCTGCAATTCTTACAGATGCAGCTTGTTCCAAATACTCCGCCAGTCAAAAGAAGCTCCTCCCACGTGGTGGGGGCACATAGAGAAGCTGAGTGCCTCCGTGTTAGGAAATCTGGGCACGTGCAAAGTGAGCCCCCATTACACAGGCAGCAGGCAAGGAGCTGAGGAGATTGAAGCTAAAAGAAAGAATAGAAATGAAAGTGGTAACAATTTACTGAGAAGATGGAAAAGGATGGATCAAGAGTATGTGTGGAGGGGTCTGACTCACAAGAAAAGAACCACACCAGAAGAAGAGACTTCTCCAAAACAGAAACAGAATAAAGTACAAATTACTAAAATAAAATAAAATAAAATCTTTCCAACGGAAATATTTAAAGTGGTATCTTTACTGTGTAGTTCTCAAAATTATCACGGTCTCTGATTTCAAAGAGGAGGGAAAAGACCTCATTAATCGTTTTACAAGTCTCTCTTCTGAACAGTTTCCAAACTTTCCCTGGGAAAAAAAAAAGTTAGAAAATGTTTCATCCCTTAACATATGTTGAACCCCTGGTTGATTTTCCCTAGCCCTTGAGATCCTAAAGCACTTTGTGGCTCTACCCTTCGCTCTTAGTCACACAATGTCTTCCATTGCTACTTAAATGTATCCTGTATGTGTGGACCTTGTCTCCCCAACTAAATTTTAAGTTCCTTGTGGGCAATTACCAGGATTTGTATTTATTTTGTGTCTTCCTACTATACTTGTAACAATGCTGTGTACCTAGCAGGGGCTCAGTAAATATTTGTTAAATTTAAGAATATCTTCAGGTCACAGTAAAGGCATTTTTCCTGAAGAAACATTCATGAAACAATGTAAACTAAGGAAAAGAAGTCCTACATTTATATATCCAAAGCCAATACACCAACCTTGAGAACCTTCTTCAAACAAGTCCCAACTTTTCTCGTTAAATCCCATGGCTTAGAACTTGTACATCACAGGCTAAGAAACAGGCCCTAGCCAAAAGTTTTTTTTTTCTATCACACCCACCTGCAATTAGAGTGAAGAGGATCCAAAAACCTTCAATGGTTTTCTATATTTTAACATGTAAAGGCAATTTTTTTTTTACCTTACCATCCAGCACTTTGATAATTAAACTAAGATCTTCATTGCTTGTCTGTGTGATCTTAGGAAAGTCTCTTAACCATTCTGGGCTTTAGATGCCTCATTTGCAAAATGAGGAGATTGGACCAGATGATCTTTAGTGTTCTTTCTGACTCTAAAGACTATGTCCTCATGATCTCATATTTCTAGCTTTATCCCCCATGATTCCTCTACCCTTTAACCAAACTAGGCTATTCTTGCTACAGTTGCTATTCCCCAAATAGACTCCATTCTTTTCCTACTCCCTAAGTCTTCAAATTACAAACATATATTAAATGTCCACTATAGGAAAAAAGCATTGTGCTGGGGATACAAAAACGAAAAGGAAATAATCCTGGCCCTCAAGGACCTTCCATTTTACTGGAGGATTACAGCATGAAAAATGGTAAGTAAATCCTAATTCTTTGTGATTTTAGGAGAAAAAGAGTATTAAAAACTGGGAGGTAGAGAGGAAATCAGGAAAAACCTTCTAATAAGAGGTAACAAGGAAGCTTAGCCTTAAAGGAAGGTAAAGATTCTAAGAGGCAGCAATGAGAAAGAAGTGCATTCTGGGCATGAGGCACAGACTGTACAAAGGTATAGAGGTAAGAGATGGAATTTCATGTACAGAGGATAGCTGGTAGGCTTCTAAAAAACAAGTCAAGAAAAGCATACTAATTTCAATAAATTAAATATATTGAAAAATATGTAAGTAATAAAATTAATCTCAAAATCAACAAATACTTGAGGTAGCTAGGTAGCACAGGGGATAGAGCACTGGCCCTGGAGTCAGGAGGACCTGAGTTCAAATCTGGCCTCAGACATATAACACTAGCTGTGTGACTCTGAGCAAGTCACTTAACCCCAACTGCCTCATATAAAAAAAATCAACAAATACTTACTAAATACCTACTATGTATGGAACACTGTACTAGGCACTAATTGGACTTACAAATTTAGATAAGGCATGATCCTTGCTCTCAAGGAGAATAATTATAATACAAAACATGAGAGAAATGTCTTTTCATGTGGAGGGTCTCTGAGTTCCAAGGTGGTGGAAGTCATTAAGTAGAGTCTGCACAATTCAGCATGATGTAGATCACTACAAATGGGCCACAACAAGAACACAACCAGGAGGCAGTGATGTGTAGAGACAAAGCCTTGAGGCAAAAAGACCTTGGTTCAAATCCCACCCTCCAATATTTTCTGAATATCTGATTCTGGGCAAATAATTTAATATCTCTGATACCCAGGTAACTCTCTAATATTGTAAATTTCAGAACAGCTACTAATCTGTACTAGTAGCAGCTAGGTGGCACAGTGGATAGAGTGCCAGGCCTGGAGTTAGGAGGACCTGAGTTCCAATCTAGGCTCAGACACTTACTATCTGTGTGACCCTGGGCAAGTCATTTAACCCTGTTTGCTTCCGTTTCTTCCTCTGTAACATAAGGGGGAGAAGGAAATGGCAAACCATTCCAGTATCTTTGCCAAGAAAACCTCCAATGAGGTCACAAAGAGCCAGACGGGACTGACCAACAAACCACAAAGAAGGAGTTTCCTTCCAGGGAGTTCATGACGCCATTGAAATTCTGGGTCCTATTTCCCCTCTTCTTCCCAATAAAAAGCCAAAAAGTTATATTTCACTCATAGAATTGCATGTGTTAACAGTGACATATGCAGTTCACACTTCTAGGGGAATATTGAAGTGGATGAAGAAAACATCCATGCCACAGTGCTTAAAGGACATAATTGCAATCATTCTCCATCCATTCCAAACATCTTGCCACTGTGTCCCTCATCTCACCTGGAACAGTACCAGCTTCGGAACTCCACCCTGGGTATGAGCTGTCTAGATAGATGGGTGAAAACTCACCTAGCCCTCTACATATCTTGCTGGGCCCAGCACACACTGCACCTCTATCCACCCCTGACATCTTGCCATCTGCCTTGTGTCTACATGTAGGAGGCCCCTCCCTACTTGTGCTTTCTATTTCTTGCTCTGGGAACAGTATTCAAATCAATAATTTCATTGCTTCTGAAAAGAAGATGAAAATCTGCTGCTCTATGGGTTTACTTACCATTCCTATGACTCCTGCTCCAAAACTCCCTTCCTAAGTCATTACTTGTCCATATATAAATTTTTTGGCCATTCAAGTTCTTGACACTGTCATGACACCCTCCTTCAATTCCTCAAATTCCTTTAATTGATCCTTACGTGGCATGACCTCAAAGGCCCTAATCATGTGGGTCTTCTTCCTCTGGCCCCTCTTCAGCCTATCAATGCTCTTCCTAAAGTGTGGCTCCAAGAGCTAAACACAATTCTCCACATGTGGTCCAACCAGGGGACAGTACACTGAGACTGTTGCTTCCCTGGTTTAGGACGTTATATCTATCTGTGAAAATTAAGACCACATTTGGCTAAAAGAATGACATTTCAAAAGGTGAATTTCAGGCAAAAGCTCCTTGGTGGCATAGGACTTTGGGTGAGTGAGGACCTGAGTATATTATCCCTAACTTCCTCTCTGTATGTGAGTGTAGAGTGAATATTCTTGTGGGGCCTTGTTCCCCACTAAGTCCTTCCTTTAGGACTAATCTTCAGTTATCTCATACTAATTACTAATCTTCAGGCCTTGAGGTCTGTTATTTCCTCTTTCTAGGAATAGAGATTTTCTAAGAAGCCCTGTCTGGCTAAAAGGTCTTTCCACTATCATAACATAGATGTTAACAGTAATTCTATCTTTCATTCCCTGCCCCCCACCCCCACTGGACCTGTTTCTGGTCTCTTGACTTTACAACCATGATTATGAACTATTTTTCATAAGGTACCTTCTCCCTCTCCCTCTCCCTCTCCCATTTTCAGATTCCTTTTGTGTGGTGTCTTTCCCCATTAGAATCTAGGCTTCTTGAGGTCAGGAACTATCTTCCTTTGTTTTATTTGTGTATCTAGTATTTAGCACAATGCCTGGCATGTAGAAGTACTCAAAAAATATCTTTTTCCTGCCTTTTTTACTTTCTCCTTTCTTTTCTTCCTTCTCTCTTTCCTTCCATCCTTCCTAAAAATCCCCACCCTAGTAATGTTCACCCACCATGAAACAATGATTCTCTCCAGGCAGTAAGATGAGGACGAAAGAAGCTATAAGGCTGTAGTTCTAGCACAAATACCTTTCTCCCATTTCTGCTATGGTTGATAACTGCAGACCTACTTCTCCAGCCAAGTTATTGCTGTCGTTTCATGGAGATACTCCTGAAACATAGTGTTAGTGATGATACATGGTATTTGTTAAGACTACTTACTCATTATCTTCCTCAGAAATCTGAATGAACGCCAAATAAAATTTATATCTCTCTTCTTCAAGGTTTTACTATCATCCCAGACAGTGACAGGTTAGACACACATGATGTGTGAAATCAGCTTTACTCTGAACTCCTAATTTGCTCTGTCTTAAAGACTGTGAGCCTTTCCTAATTATTACTAGATACTATCCTAGATGAACACTATTATCAATTCTGTTCATAATAGCTATTTGGCCTCTGATCACTAGATCCTCTTTAATTTTCAACCCCATCTATACCTGATGAGCCAATAATTCTTGTAATTCTTTCTATCTTCATGATATCCCTTTTATATATCCTTTCTCTTCATTCACATAACCATGGGCCTGTATATGGGCTCATCCCCTCTCACCTGTACTATCACAATAGCCTTCTAGTAGGTTGTCTGTTCTCACTCCGATCCATCCTCCATTCAGGTGCCAGTGATTTTCCTAAAGTCTGAACAGGTCACTGCCCTACTCAATAAAATCCAGTGTCTCCCTATTATCCCCAGAAACAAATATAAAATCTTGTTTGCATTTAATGCTCTCTGTAACCTGGCTGTTGTCTCTCTTTCCAGTTGCCTTATACCTTACTCTCCTCCATATACTCTGTGCTCCATCTATATGAGTCTACTCACTGTCCCTCACACATGACCTTCCATACCTGGTCTCTGTACCTTTTTCCATTCCTGGAGTGCTCTTCCTCTTCACCTTTATCTCTTAGTATCCTTAGCTTCCTTCAAGACTCAGTTCAAAGCATACCTTCTGAAGGAGGCCTTTCCCTCCCCTCTCTCCCACCCTAGCAGCAGATTTCCCCTCTGAGGTTATTTTTCATCTACTCTTTATATGTCTTGCATGTCCCTATTATCTCTCCCATTAGAAAGTAAACTTCTTAAGGGCAGAGACTGTTTTTGCCTTTATTTGTATCCTCAGTACTTGATGCAAAGTGGGGCATATTTGTTATTGTTCAGTGTGCCTGACTCTTTGTGACCCCATTTGGGGTTTTCTCGGCAAAGATACTGGAGTGGTTTGCCATTTCCTTCTCCAGCTCACTTTACAGATGAGAAAACCAAGGCAAACAGGGTTAAGTGACTTGCCTAGGGTCACACAGCAACCAAGTGTCTAAGGCTAAATTTGAACTCAGGTCTTCCTGACCCTAGGACCACCACTCTATCCCCGTACCACCTAGAGCTAGTGTCTGAGGCCAGATTTGAACTCATGAAGATGAGTCTTCCTGACTGCAGGCCCAGCATTCTATCCACACAGTCACCCATCTGCTCCCCCTGCCACTCCCCACCGTGGGGCATATAGTAAATGCTTAATAGACAAGTGACTGACATTCCCCTTTCTCTCACAGATTTCTCAGGTCAATACAATTTTAAAACTTACCAGAGCTCCCTTAGAAACTTACCTTCATGCTTTGCTGGGTTAACTCATCCCTCACACTCCTATAATTACTGGACGTCTCTATTTCCCACCTTTCATTCTCTGCCCTGATCCCCTCACCCACCAATTCTCATTAAAAACAAAACAAAACGACAACAGCAACAAAAATCTCACAGTATAGTCCAACATAAGTGAACTGAGAAATATCTAGTGCATTGGACGATAAGCACATATTTACTATATTATACTATAGTCCAGGCACTAAGTTAAGTGTTGGAGACACAAAAAAAGACAAGAATAGTCCTTGCCCCAAAGGAGCTTACAATCTAATGGGGGGGGTGGACATGAAAAGAATTGTGTATATGCAAGATACAAAGTGCAACTGGGAAGCATTCTCAGAAGGGAGAAACTATAGCAGTGAGGAGGGGATAGGGCAGAGAAGGCTTCCTACAGAAGGTGAGATTTGAGCTGAGTCTGGAAGGAAGCAAAGGTAGAGAGTGAGAAAGGAGAGCATTACAGGCACAGAACACACAATCAAATCAATTGTTTAAAGCATTTTCTGGTTCCCACCAGCTAAAATCCTTCTTTTGCTCATCAAATATTCCTAGAAAAAAGAAGTCTGAATTTGTCTTTTGTCCTTTTCACACACATATTGTTCTTCTACGCATGTTTGTATGTATGTCACCTATCCAATCCTTACTGATTGAAAATGCATATATTAATTTGATATTGAAAGCCATTAAAGATTTTTAAATGACCATATGACTGAAAAATTAGCTTCTGATTAGACTCTAGAATGAATCATTAAATATATGACCCAGGTGATTATTGGTATATCTTGGCAAAGGGTGTTTTATTATATTTTTAACAAAAACATTTTGCATCAACATGTATTATGGATAATTTGGTGAAATAGAAAGCAAAACAAAAAGACAAGAAAACAAAAGTGTTAATAAACCAAGGTTCTGACAAAGAAACAAAAGTTTGCAAACCTAGTCAGAGTGCCAAGGCTAGAGAACAGAAGAAATTCAAATATCATGATAACTATCTTCATTTGGGTTTGTCCCTAGTATTCTTAACCCAGTGTGTATTATGTCACCAAATCTCTATAAACAATGCCATAATTCTAGGAAAGTTAATTAAATATATGTGAAGAAAATTCAATGAATTTAAAACAAAACCCTTGAATTTATTAAGCAAAAAAAAAATATGATGAACTGAAAGTTTCCCAAAATATGGGATTATATAAGTAAAAGGGGAAATGAAACTTGAGAAATACAGAAAGAGAGACAGAAAGAAAGCACAGCTACATCAAGAGTCATGGAATGCAAGGGAACTAATGAAAAGAAATGCAGGAGAAGGTGGCTTATTTGTACCAGATCTTAAATTGTATTACAAAGCAACAATCATCAAAACTTCTTGGTATTGGCTAAGAAATATAGTGGTGGATCAGTGGAATAGGTTAGGTATGCAAGACACAACAGTCAATGACTATACTAATCTATTATTTGATAAATTCAAAGACTCCAGCTTCTGGGAAAAGAAATCACTATTTAACAACAACTACCGGGAAAACTGGAAAATAGTATGGCAGAAACTGGGCATAGACCAACATCTTACACCCTACACTAAGATAAAGTCAAAATGGGTATAGGATTTAGATATAAAGGCTGAGACTATAAGCAAACTAGGACAGCAAGGAATAGTTTACCTTTTAGATCTATGGAGAAGGGAAGAATTTAAGACCAAACAAGAGATAGAGAACATTATGAAATGCAAAGTGGATAATTTTGATTACATCAAATTGAAAAGTTTTTGCTTAATTTGCCAATGCATCCAAGATTAAGAGGGAAGCAGAAAACTGGGAAAGAATTTTTACAATCAGTATCTCTGATAAAGGCCCCCTTTCTAAAATATATAGAGAACTGAGTCAAATTTATAAGCATACAAGTCATTCCCCAATTGATAAATGGTTAAGGAATCTGAACAAGCAGTTTTCAGAAGAAGAAATTAAAGCTATCTATAGTCATATGAAAAAAGGTTCTAAATCACTATTGATTAGAGAAATGCAAATCAAAACAATCCTGAGGTGCCACATCACACCTATCAGATTGGCTAACATGACCAAACAGAAAAACGATAAATATTGGAGATGTGGAAAATTGGAACACTAATGCATTGTTGGTGCAGTTGTGAAACAATCCAACTATTCTAGAGAGCAATTTGGATCTATGCCCACAGGGCTATAAAATTGTGCATACCTTTTGACCCAGAAATATACCTCTTCTAGGTCTGTATCCCAAAGAGATTATAAAAATGGGAAAAGGACCCGCATGTACAAAAATATTTATAGCAGCTCTTATTGTGGTGGCAAAGAATTGGAAATTGAGGAATGTCCATCAATTAGGGAATGGCTGAACAAGTTGTGGTATATGAATGTAATGGAATACTATTGTGCTATAAGAAGTGATGAGCAGGTGGACTTCAGAAAAAAACCTGGAAAGACTTACATTAACTGATTCTGAGTGAAATGAGCAGAACCAGAAGAACATTGTATACAGTAATAGCCACATTGAGTGATGACTGACTTTGATAGACTTGACTCTTCACAGCAATGCAACAATCTAAGATAACTCCAAAAGATTCACAATGGAAAATGCTATCCACATCCAGTGAAAGAACCATGGAGTCTGAATGCAGATGGAAGCATACTATTTGCTCTCCTTTTCTTTTGTTGTTTTGTTTTATTGCTTCATTCTCGTGGTTCCTCCCATTAGTTCTAACTGTTCTTTACATCATGACTAATGTGAAAATATGCCTAATATTAATATATAAGTAGAGATATCAGATTGCTCACTGTCTGAGGTGGGGGGGGATAAGGGGGGAGAAAATTTAAAACTCAAAATCTTATGGAAGTGAATGTGAAAACTAAAAATAAATTAATTAATTATTTAATAATAGAAGAAGAAAAAAGAGTTGTGGAATGTCAGGGTTAGAAGAAGGTACCTCAGAAATCATAGGAAGATAGGGTCATCAAATCTAGAAATGAGTGGGACCTAAAAACACATCTTTTTCAAACTATACCTGAGCAAAAATCTCCTCTCAAAAGCCTATGCTTTAAGACTTTATTTATGGGGAATTTATTACTTCCTGTGGCAGTTTCCATTTTTGGACAGCTCTAATTACCAGAGGGCCAGCTAGGTGGAACAGTAGATTGCGTGCAGGGCCTGGAGGCAGGAAGACTCATCTTCCTAAGTTCAAATCTGGCCTCAGACATTTATGACCCTGGGCAAGTCCCTTAACCCTGTTTGCCTTTGTTTCCTCATCTATAAAATGAGTTGGAGAAGGAAATGGCAAACCACTCCAATATCCTCACCAAGAAAACCCCAAATGTTTTCACTAAGAGTTGGGCACAACTGAAAAAAAATGACTAAAAAATAATAAAATAACTAGAAGTTTTTTTTTTTCCCATATTAAGATGAAATCTACTTCTCCCCAACTCTGTTGCTCTTACAGAGTTTGTCTACCCACTGTGGCTAAACCGAACAAGCTTAATTCATTCTCCCGTTAGAGATTTTGAATGCTTGAAAAAAAGTATCATGTTTACCCTAAGTCATCTCTTCTCCAAGTGGAACATACCCAACTCCTCCACAGGCGTCTACTCATACCACCATCCTGGCTGTGGTCCTCTACGTGCTTTCAAATTTATCAATGACTTTCTTAAAATGGGCACCCAAAAATGGACATGGGGTCTATGGCAGGGTAAAGGAGGATCCTAACCTCCTTCATTCTGAACATTATGTCTTTATAAATGCAAACTGAAATAACTAATCCTGGGTGAGTGCAGACACTGAGTCAGGATTGCAACTGGGTTCAAGGTCTTGCCTTGGACTCAAACTAGTCATGTGACCAGTGGCGAATCATTTAACCTGTCAGTTTCCCAGGCAATTCTGTAAGTCTATAAGTTGCAGTTCAGTTGGAGATCTGCATGGGCATAGGGAGTATCCAGATAAGAGTTCTTCACAATGACGACACTTCAATATGGTACCCTCCTCCAAAAGAGATGATTTTAGCTTCAGGAGCTATCATGTCACACTGTTGAATCCTAATAAGCTCAGAAGTTCACTAAAATCCCTAGTTCTTTTTTTGTACAGACTGCTAAATAGTCTTGCCTCCTCTTAAATAATTTATTTTTTTAACTCAAGTGTAGAACTTTGAATTTGTCTGTATTAAAATTTTAGTTGAATTCCATCCATCATTCTGACCTATTCTGATCTTTTTTTGGATCCTTCTACAACACTTACTGATAGCAAACAATCACACTCTTTCTCCTTCCAAAATTGAGGAGGACACCCAGGCCAGCCACATCTTATTTCTCTCCAAAGTGCACTCAATACTTCCTCTATCATCCTCCAGGTCTCACTCTACTTCCATCTATGCACCCTTCTCTCCCTGCCCCTTTCCATCTTCCTTTTATTTATTGTCTTCCTCAATTAAAACATAAGCTCCTTGAGGGCAGGGCTTGCCTTTCTTTCTATTTGAATTTATATCCACAACACTTGGCACTGTGCTTGGGATGTATTTAGTGATTAATTAAATGCTAGTTGACTGACTGATTGATTCAGAGCTTAGAACAGTGCTTGCTGAAGAGTAGGCACTTTATAAATGTTTATTGATTGATTGATTGATTGACTGTGACAATGTATAAAACGTAGCTTTACATTATTTGGTACTATTTGTAGTAGATGTTAAAATAATTTTTTCAATATTCTATTATAAGTCTTTTTATCAAAGTTTTGTTTAAAATGAAGGCTTCTGCCACTTCAAAAAGACTAAACTTTTTTTTTTGTAGAATATAAAGAATTGTAATGCTCATTGTGTGAAGATTAGTGTGCTCAGGGATTTGAAGATCCTTGAGTATCTTCTAGTGAAAATGTGGGATTGGGAGTAAAGAACCCTAGGTGCTGGCCCTGGCTCAACTACTGGGTGACCTTGGGTAAGTCACCACTTCTTCCTCCCTCAGCTTCCTATCTGTAAAATGAGAGCATCACCATTATATTTCAACTGTTATGTCTGAATACTTAACACTTAGTTTCTTTATAGTTTCAGCTCAGAAGAGATATTGATCAGGAAAGAGTAAGAAATGTGGAGGGAAGGGAGAGAAAATCAACAATCAGGACAGCAACAAGAATATTTTTAGACAATTTTATGGAAGTAATCTAGAGTTTTATATTATACCACTTGACTTTATTGCATTTGGTTCTGATAGTTGATTTCAGTTTGTAGCTATGAAGCTGTAACTTTCACATGATAATATAATTGGTTTTGATTTTTCTAGCCAATAAAGAGCTAACATTGTCCCCTAAGAAGAAAATTCTGCTTTTGTTGAATATCCAAATCTTGCAGATAACAATAGTGTTGTACGTAGAAAGTCTGATTTAAGAGGCTAAATAAATTATGATTTTGAGTCATGGAATTTCAAAGTGTCTAAAGAATTACAATGAGTGTTACCCAAAGGAAGTGGTGCATGGTGGGTGTGAGGAGGCTACAAGGCATTAGGAATAAAGAATTTCAAAGTAAGATGACTTTAAAAGATGTAATCAGGGTGATGGATGACTAGAAGGGAAAAAAAAAGATAGGTCAGTCAGCATCAGCAGCAGCATAACTAGCATTATGGAGCACTTAGGTGCCAGGAACTATGCGAAGTCCTTTACAAATGTTGTGCTTTACAAATGTTATCTCATTTCATAACGAGAGGGAGGGATAACAGATGGTCATGCTATGTAAACTATCATATCCCACAATGTTGAGAAGCAGAGGAATACTGCAATTTCAAAGTGTTTTACATATATTATCTCTGTTAAGCTTCACAGCAGCCCTGAAAGCTAAGTGATATGTCTCCATTTTAAAGGTGAGAAAACTAAGGTTCCAGGGGGATCAGTAACATGCATGTCCATGGTCCCACAACTAGTAAGAGTCAGAGGTGGGAGATCACTGTGCCTCAAGAAATGACGAATGACATGAACACAGAGAAGCCTGGAAAGACATGAACAGAAGCAAAGAGAAGTGAACAGAGCCAAGAAAACAATTACGAAATGACAACAATGTAGGTGGAAAGAACCACAACTACAAAACAAAAATGAATGCTGCAAAATTACATAAAACAAACTCAACTGCAAAGAAGAGAAATGAGAAGATACTCCCCTCTGTCCCCCAGCAACTCCTTTGCATAAGTAGAGGGTCCACAGGTGCATGCATTGCATAAATTGATATATTGTCAGATTTTTTCAATGTATTGATTAACTTTGCTGGGTTTTTTTATGTTTTTTCTCTCTTTTTTCTTTTTCTTTTTTTTAACTTCTTTGTTTTAAGGGATAGCTCTCTGAAAAGGGAAAGGAGAGAGGGCTATAGGCAGAAATGTAGGTGATAATAAAACAAGAGATATCAATACATTTTTTTAATTAAAAAGAGTCAGAGGTGAGATAGGAACCGAGGTCTTCCTGACATCAAATCTAGCACTCTAGCCAGTACTCTCCAATGCTTGCAAGATTTATATTTGGCAGATTTAGGGAAGGACATGGACAAACATCACAAAAATGGGAAGGCAACACAGACAACAAAGTAAATTGATTTGTTGGGTGTTTCTGTCTACAACTAACTCTTTAGGCAGCTTTGAGGAACCTTCCAGCTCTAAACTATCCAGATTCAGAAGCAGATAGATAGATAGATAGATAGATAGATAGATAGATAGATAGATAGATAGA